>NW_027131675.1:0-2709 GCF_026122565.2 Emydura macquarii macquarii | reverse complement strand
TGGCCCAGCTGTCGGGAAAGGGGCTCTGCTCGCACTAGCACAACCCTTTAGTGCCTCCACCCTCTGGGGAGCAGCCTGTGGGGCTGGGGCTGTGGGAGCAGAGTGACCCGTCTGGGGCAGTGGCTGGGCTGGGCCATGCACACTGACTCTCTGCTCTATCTCTCATTCCCCTCTAGGGTGTCAAAAGCGCCGTGAGCAGGTACGTCCGGGCTCGTCTGCCCCTCGCGCCCTGTCGTGCTGGGAAGAGGCTCAGAGCCCAGGCTACAGACGCAGCGGCTGGAGCTGTGGCTCTGTGACCCATCCTGGGGAGGGGATCGCCCCACAGCTCTGGGCTGGACAACCCTCCCTGGAGCCAGGCTGGCTCAGGGGATCATTACTGGGGCTGGGGCCTGTCACCCCGAGGGCCCAGCTGGGTCCTGGCCCCAGCTCTGTCATGGCCCAAAGCCTGTCCCATGTGAGGAGGTCCAGGGGCCTGTGGGGAAAGAGCTCAGTGTCCCAGTTCATGTCTCAGAGGGGGCCGTGTCAACGTCCCAGAACCCTCCACCCCCTGGGGAGAGACCAGGCCCCTTGGAGTGTAAAAGGAGACGCTGAGGAGCGGCTGGGCCTGGAGAATGGGCCCCTCTCTCAACCCTGGTAGCGGCCCCTCCAGGTCCTGGTGGGGAACATGGGCCGGGCCGGGTGTGAGGGGAGCTGGGGCTGGCGCTGCCCAGGCTGTGTTTTCTCTCTGGACGGAGAGAGGCTGCCAGTCCCCAGGCTGGGCCCCGGCAGATTGTGCAGGCACTACATTCCCTGGGCAGCAGAGGTCACGGCCCTGTTAGCTCTGCCTGTGGCCCCAGCTCTCACCTGCCCCCCTTTCCGGCTTTAAGTGCGGGGACTTAGGGCTGAAGAGAGAGAGGAATAAATACACTCGTGTCTCTGCAGGGGAGAGGAGGTGACGTCTCCACATCCGGTGCCTAAATCCCCTGAGCTGGAAAAGAGAATCCGGGATTTCCCTCGAGAGAACAATCTCCAGGGGGCTGTGATGGGATTCCTGGGTAAGGGACGCTCCAAGGGTTTCTCTCGTACAATGTCCGGGCATGGACAGGTGGGGGACTCCCACGGGGAAGCTGCGGAGCTGAGACTGCAGGAGGGAGGCCCCTGTTGGTTGGGTTGTTGTCAGTCCCTGAGTGTTCATACCGAGCGGGGCAGATCATTCGCAGTCACTGCCACTCTGGCCTGGCCAGCTGAGCTCAGGGGCTGACTCTCCTGCAGCTGCTGCTGTTCAGAATTTCTGGGTGTTTCTCTCCGGCTCCAATTTGCTGCTCACTGCTCTAGCTCTGCA
Source organism: Emydura macquarii macquarii (assembly GCF_026122565.2). Lineage (NCBI taxonomy): Eukaryota > Metazoa > Chordata > Testudines > Chelidae > Emydura > Emydura macquarii. The sequence continues at coordinate 1,388 of NW_027131675.1, read as the reverse complement.
GTTCAGCCAGCTGAGGTTGAACATGGAGCTGCCACGAGGATTGTTACCTCACAGACTGGGATCTGCTATTAGTGTGCTCAGGAATTGACACGACTCTCGTTCGATAATGACAGAAAGGCTTCAATTACTAGACTTATAAACATATCAAATGAGCCCCCAAACCAAAAGTCCAGTATATTTTAGCTGCAAAAGCAATTATCCTCACCAATGCAGGCAAGAGGCGGTGATGGTTTCTTAGCAGCTTCCCCTGAGAGCCTGGATCCGTGGTCTCAGAAGGCAGCTGGGCGAGATGGTAGTTCTTCTCAGTTTCTTGTCAAGAGTGATTCTTCTTCTCTTGAAGCTTGCCTGCTTATTTCCATTGCTTCTCTTTTATATTCTTCAATCCAATGTTTTTCAAAGCATTTTGCTAATTTACATGAGTAATCACAGGAATTCCAGAAAACAATACAAGAGGGAGAGACCCATGTGCTTTAATTAGTGAAAAGGTGCTAGCCACCTAGATTTGTTCTTTCGCTTCAGTGTTCCACCCTTTAAACAAAGGGGTATTGGGGTTGTTGTGATTAAATTGAGCAACACCTGGGATGGTATCCAGCCATTAGCTTTGATCACAAGGTATTTTGAGAGGTCTGGAGCCATGGAGGTCTAGCACGCCCTGCATTTAACACATTTCTGTTTACTGCATAGATGAGTTACTCCCAGAGGATAAATTCATTAGGGAAAATGGTCCAGACAGAGAGGCAATTAATAAACAGTTACCTTAATGAAATAACAGACATACTTTTCGAATAGAAAGACAGCATGGGTGTGTTGCAATGAGAAACAATCACCCCTTTTCAAAAGGGACTCCAGCCACCATTTCACATATTCTGCAATATGCACTTATTAATTTGGTAGTTTAATTTTATAAGTAGGCCCATCTTAGCTGAAATTTCACGGTCTACAGGATCCACAGGGCGAGAATCTGGGACTGTGGGTCCGTGGGCAATTGCTGCATCCACAGCCGCAGCCAGCACTGCCGGTGGGGCAGCCATTGATGGGCTGTGAGCTTGTGGGGCCAAGCACCCCCTGGATGCCCTGGGTCCTACTCCAGAGTTCCCAGCTGGCAGGGCCACCCACCCTTGGCCCAGGCAAGCTGTTTAAGGCCTAGGGGAAACTCTGGAAGCTGCCTTGGTACAAATGTAATTCCCTGACCTGCTGCTAGGTTAGACCCTCCCTTGTTCTTTCTTCTTTGCCTTGTCCCAGCCCTGTCCCAGCCTCACTTCTGCCTTGGACCCAGCCCTGCTCCTGCCTTCCTTGACCCTGATAACGTAGTTCTAACTCTCAGCTCCCATTCCTGGCTCTGGCTCTGGTTTGACCCTCTGCTCGGCGTCCGACTTCTGGCTCTGGTT
>NW_027131674.1:0-27938 GCF_026122565.2 Emydura macquarii macquarii | reverse complement strand
CAGGGCAGCGCTAGGGGCCCCAGCCTCCCAGCATCCTCCGGGGTGCCCAGCCCCTGCCGTGGGACACTGGCCGAATCCCCAGCTCCGCTGCCCCCCCAAGGTCCGGGACCCCCAGCTTAGCAGTGCCCCCCCGACCAGCGCTGCTCACCCCCTCCCACCCTCCCCCCCCCCGGCCATTCGATCAGAGCAAACAGGCTGCATTCATTGCGCAGAGACCAGCGCAGGGAGAAGGAGCCGCTGCAGTTCATGGGACGATGGGTTACATGGAGAATAAAACGGGCACGTGCCTCCCAGAGCCCGGCCGCCCAGAGCACGGCCCTGGCAGCTCCTGCGGGCTCAGCGCCCCACAGCCTGTCTGCCCCGACCCACGGCCGGCCTGGCTCTGACGCTCCCTTCAGGAGACAAACGCGCTGGCAGCTGCTCTCCTCGGTGAGGGATGCCGGGTGCCCCGAGATATATCCCCTCCTGTGCCCACACTCACAAACACGACACCCCACACTGGGGCTTTTCCCCCTCAGCTTCTGCCCCGGCGCCTGTGCAGACGTTGCTGGGCCTGGCGAACTCTGCCCCAGTCAGCCCCACAGAGCCGGGTGGGGAGCGACCGGCCCAGCACCTCCTGTCTGCCAGGACCGGGTCCGTGCCCCCACTGCCTGGCTGGGACCCAGACCCTGATTTCCAGGCCAGATACACAGCCCCACACGTGCCACCTGGGCACAGCTCACCACGGTCACCGCGCCCAGCGCTGCCGGCTCTCGGCCAGACCTTACAACCCCTTTGGGGCTGCTCTGTAGGTGTCAGGCCAGGGGCCCCGTGAGCCCCTCGGTGCCCTGTGCCCCCACCAGGGGCCCTGGGTCAGGGCCGGGGGTCGGTGTCACTGCTCACAGCTCTGCAGGGGAGAATTGCCCCAGAGAGGGGCCGAGGCAAGGCCAGGCGCTGGGGGCAGCGAGGTGTGACAGCTCCCCCAGGACAGTGTCTGGACCCACTCGGGACGCAGCCAGGCAGGACTCAAGGCTCGGAGTCTGACCCCCCGGGTCTGCCCAAACCAGCGCAGCTGCATCCTGACTCTGCCCTTGGAGGGTCCAGCCCCCCTCCTCTGCCTGAGCTCCCTCTGTGGGACTCCCTGGATGGGACCCTGGCGAACACTACACGCCCCCAAAGAGCCAGGCACCCGGCTGCAGTCAGAGGCAGTTCCAAGCCCGCAGGGGAGTCGGGGGTTTATTAGGTCTCAGGACCCCAGCGCAGACACACTTTGTTAGCAGATATATTAGAAGTTACGGCAGCGACCAACGGGAGAGCGTCTGAGCCCCTCTCGGGCCCTGCGTCCCCCCACCCCCCAGGGGACAGCCCCTCCTCCCAGCCCCCCAGACACACTTCCCTTGTCCCTCCCCTGGCCTCTGTCTCTTTCCCGGGCAGTCCCGTGTTTCAGCTGGTCTGACCCAGGGGGTCCTGGCCAGGTCTGTGGACATGTGGCCGGTGGAGGCCTATCCTCCCTCTAGTGGCCTCTGCAAGGATCACACACCCGGGTCCCATCACCGACACAGGAGTAACATGGGGGAAACTGAGGCACGCAGAGCACTCAGAGGAAACACTGGGGCATCTCCACTTCAGCACATCTCTCCCCCTTTGAGACCAAACTGAGCGGGGTCATCTCAGCCGGTGACCTGGGGAAGTTCAGGGCCCTCTCCCCCGTGACAGAGCGTCAGCGCTAACATTGGCCCTGCCCCTAACGTGGCCACCCCCACAGCGAGATCCTGGTGGGTCAGACTCCATCTCACGAGCTCGGCGTTAGCCCCTTTCATCGGGTGTCTCCAGGGCAGAGGCGAGGGGCCGTGCACACAGCGACGCGCCGACCGAGCAGGTACGGCTGCAGTTTCATGAGCCCCACATGGCCAGGCCTCCTTCTCTGTGCCCAGGTCAGCAGCGTCTGCTCAGTACACGCTGGGGGGCCTCGCCCCCTTGGTGTCCGTTTGCATCAGCCCCTCGCCCAGCCCTGCGAACACTATAAAGGGCTTGTGGAAACCTGGCTTGGCCAGAACCGGGCCCTGGATCAGCGCCTCTGTCAGCGCACACAGGCTTTCTGGCACCCTCGGTCCAGACCCCCTTGTCTGGCTCCCCTCCCTACACAGCTCAGTGATGGGGGCTGTGGAGCTGCAGTGAGGCACAAACCTCCAGTAGCACCCGCCACCCGCTAAAGGCCTGGGTCTGGTTCTCAGTCTGGGATCAGGCCAGTCTCTGATCACCTCCACCGTAGCCAGCTCGGGCTATAGGCAGCCGCTCCCCACCTTGTGGCCCAGGTCTGTAACCTCAGCCATCCCCACCTTACCCGTCTCTGCCGTCACTGTCAGCCCTGCCTCCGTCCGGACACCCAGCCCCGCCTCACCCGGGACACAGGGTCTGCCCAGCTCTGGCTGAAGACGCAGGTATCGTCGCTGTGCGCCAGGGCGAAGCTCTCCATCCCCCTCGGGAACTGGGCCGTCAGGCGCTGGGAGGTGGCAGGCGCCCCCATGAGGCCGAATGGCAGGACCAGGCACAAGGGATCTTTTCCAGGGAACAAGGCCATAGGGCAATATGCCAGTTTATTGTGAGAAAACACAACTGTATTAATAGCTAATAACTGATACTTAACACACACACACACACACACAGACACACACACCAAATGTTCCGCAGCGGATCAGGTGTATTTACTAGTCCTGATCATAGCTGGAGCTCATAGCTTGAGTTTGTAGCTGGTGACAATGTTATGGGACAAGCAATTTAAAGGTGTTACTTTAAATTGCAATGGTAAAGAAGGAATACTTTGAAGCAGCGTTTCTCAACCTTTTTGATAGCAGGGACCCTCTTGTTTTCTTCTGCTGTCTTCCTAAATCAGGCCAGGGGGATCTCAGGGACCAGGGCCGGTTCAGGAACCAGTTGTTGAGAAACACGGCTGTAAAGGAGTGGTATTTCCATTCGTGGCGATAAGGAAACAAGTGACATAAAAGACAATTGTTATCACAATTTCTGTCAGTGACAGTAAGAGGAGAAGTGACTTAAACAAGAACAGGACGAGCGGCAAGTGGCTGGAAGACAGTTTCACCAGTTTTAGCGGCTTTCTCAGTGAGTGACCAACAGCAGCTCTGTCAAGCAGCTTTCTTCCGGAGTGCCCTGCGGCGGGTTACGAAGGGGGCGGGTTAGGAATGAACGCAGTTTCATTCTATGAGTGTCTGTTCTTAATTTAATTTAAAAAATTATTTTAAAAACAATTCATGAATTCCTTTGATTTTTGCCTGTGCCCTGCCCAGGAACTCACAGGGGATCTTCCCCCTTCTCCCACAGGCCACACACGGCCGGCACCAGTCCCTCCCTGGCACACTCTGGCTCCCTGTGTTGCTGTGATACCCCGGTGGCCGTGCGCCCGGTTACACAGCTCCACCGCGGCGCTCACCACACTCAGCTGTTTGACCACCTTAAAGGCCCCATCCCAGGCGGCCTGGAGCGTCTTCCTCCACAGCGGGATGTGACCCATCCCCGGTCCCGGTGCCGTAGGAGGAGCATGCGCGGTGCGGTCGTACCAGACTCTGCTTCCCTGGCCTGGCTACGTTCTCCCTGGCCAGGCCATGAGCTCAGTGAGCTTCTCCCGGAAGCTAGCACGTGCTGCACCCCCGATTCCCCCTCGGGAGAGGCCTTCGCCTCCCATCGCCCCTCACCCAGCGCAGGGTCCCCTCCCCCTCCTCCCGCACAGCGAGTGGAAGGGGCAGAGCCCCGTGCATTCCTGGGGCACCTCCCGGTATGTGACCAGCAGGGGGGGCAGGTACTTGTCCCAGTCCTGGGGCGCTGGCCATAAAAGTCCTTCAGCATCAACTGCAGGGTCCGTTAAACCTCCCCACCCGCCGGTTCGATTCCGCCCTCCCCGCGAACAACCCGGCTCCAGTGCCCCATTGGCGGCTGGGATCTCCTAGCAGGGGCGGGGCCCAGGCAGGTCACCCCCGGGGGCTTTCGCCCGGCCCGGACTCTCTCCCGGGAGGCCTCGGGGGTCAGCTCAGACCGGAGCAGCAGAGCCTTCTCGACCCGCTTCTAACCCCGGCCCACCCATCCGTCCATCCGTCTGTCTGAACAGCCCTATGGCTCTTGGCCCAGGAGGGGGTCAGGTGCCGCAGCCGATCTGCAGGGCCCCGGGGCAGGTTACAACCTTCTGGCAGGCCGTGAGGTAGCACCTGTGTCCCTCCCCCTCCAACGGGGCAGCAAGTTAGCGTCTCTGTGCCCTGCGGAGCTGCCCCCGGGGTCTCTCCCGCTGCCCACGGCCCCGCCTCTGCTCTCAGCCAGCTCCAGGTCCTGCCGCCTCTGCCTCTCCTTCTCCTTCCTCCCACGCTGCCTGTGCGTCTCTGCGGCTCTCGCTCTGTCATTGCTGGGTCCATCTGCAGCCCTCGCACACCCGGGACAGCTTGGCTGAGCTCCCCTCCTGGCTGGGGACGTGTGTCCTGAGGACGCTGCCGGCCGCTCGCTGCTCCCAGCCCCTGGAAGCCCCGTCTGGGTGGGGTCCGGCCCGAGCCCGGTCGCTCTCCTCCAGCTGGGCAATCAGCTGTGCCCGGTGAGCTCCCCGTGCGCAAATCTCTGCTCAGCTGCACAATGTGCTTCCTACGGAGACGCTGGCACCGCATCTCCCGCCGTTCCCGCTAACGCCCCCACTGCTCCCGCAGCACTGCCTGCCCGACGCGCTCGCCCACGGGTGCCTCCAGCCCCCCTCTGCTGCCACATGTGACGGGCCCCGGGCACAGGGTCTGGAGCCGCTCGGGGAGCAGCCGCCACAGGACTCTAGTGCATCAGTCTGCCGCCTCGGGGGGCTGCTCTGCCTGAACCCCCCTGTGGGTCCCGCTGCATGGGCCCCTGGGGAACTCGTCCATGCCTCCAGTGGGGCCAGGCACCCGCCACGCAGGCAGAGGCGATTCCCAGCCCGCGGGGGGGTCAGAGGGTTTATTAGTTCTCAGGATCCCAGCGTGGAGAGACTTTGTGAGCAGCTAATTAGCAGTTACAGCAGCGACCAGCTGGGGTGTCTCGGAGCTGCGCTCCCAGCCCTCCTCCCCCACCCGCATGGGGGCAGCCCTTCCCCCAGCCACCACTGGCCAGGTCTGGGTACCTGTGGGTGGGGAAGGCCCATCTGCTGGCATCAGTAGGCTTCAGGGTTAACGCTCCCAGGAGTGAGTGACAGCTGCTCCCCCCACCCCCACGTGCTGTTGGGAGCAGGGGGAAAGGTTTGGGGCAGCCCCCGGAGGGAGGCGTCAGTGGGCGGTTTTGCCCCTGCCAGTGGGTTCAGAGGTGGTGGTGAAGGAGCCGCACATGTACACGATACAGGAGCATCCCCTCGACTGGGGTTTTATTGAGGGTGCGACGCCGAGACACCCCTGCTGGCTCCGCTCAGTGCCCCACGGGCCCGGATGGGGCAGCTAGAGGGGCAGCAGCAGCCCTTCGCCAGGCCCTGCTGCCGGCACCGGGTCAGGAACTCGCGGCACCACTGCTGTCTGCGCCTGTGCTGCTGGCGCCCTCGGCCCCTGCCCTGGGGGTGACGCCCTGCGGGAGAGACGGGGGGTGTTAGCAGGAGTGTCTCGTACCCCCCAGCTAGAGCCCAGACCCCCTCAGTGCCAGACCCCAATCCCTGCTCAGCCCCCGTCCTGACCCCCATCCTTGCACCCTGTGACCCAGACCCCAGCCCCTGGCCCCTCCTCCTGTTTCCCCCATTCCCTGAGGCCGGTTCTCTGCCTCTGTCGCCCCCAGCCCTGAATCTCTGCCCTGCCTCTGGACCTGCCCCCCGGACGCTGGGAGCTGCTCTCACCCCTGCCCTGCCCGTGGGGGGCGACGCCGTTGCAGGGGCACAGCCCATTGTGTCTGGCCCCGGCCCTGAGGTCTCCTCCAAGCTGGCGCCGTGACCCCGACCGGCCTGAAATGACAGGAGACGTCACCGGGTGCGGGGGGTGTACGGCACCTCCCCCCACTTCACCCTGGCTAGCGAAGACACTGACCTGGGCACTCACAGACGCCTGCTCCGGTCCCCTCACCGCGGGCTGGGCTTGGCTCCCCCTCCGCGCCGGGTCCCCCACCTGCACCCACAGGAGAAACGAAGCTAAACGCTACCAGCGCTGAGACGTGGCCCCTCTGGGCTGGGCACAGGACCTGCTCACACAAGGATCCCTCGCTGGTGCTGAGATGCAGCTGGCTCTGGGGTGGGGCGTGGCCTGGGGGTTGGCTACACAGCGCCCCCCATCCCTTCTCACCTGGCACATGGGGCCAGCCGGCGGCCATGCCTACAGACAGCAGCAGCAGGAAGAGACGCGGGAGTTGCTCCATTTGGGCAGCGCTGTCTGGGGGCTGCCGCAGCCTTTATACCCCAGCGGCTGCCGTCCCGGTGCCAGCCTGGTGCCCATTGGCTGCGGTTGGGCCCAGCGGGGGGCACCCATTGTCCTGTCACCCTGATGGCTCTGCCGGGAACCGAGCAGGAAGGATTAGTGCAGAGCGGTTACTGCTGGGCCGACGCCCAGAGACTGCAGTGCCCCAGGGCTTCCCCATTCCAGAGCCGTCCCGCCAGCCTGGGCACCCCCAGCGAGGGGAACTGACACCAAGAGCTGGGATAGAACCCAGGAGTCCTGGCCCCAGACCTGCCACTGCTCTAACCGCTAGACCCCTCTCCCCTCCCAGGGCTAGGAGAGATACAGGAGTCCCAGGAGACCCAGTTCCCCAGGAGCTGTGCTGGGGGACACAGGGCCAGATCTGGGGTGAGGGCACGTGACTTTTCGGTGGTCGGAAGAGAGAGCGATCTGCCACCGAAAAAGAAGGAGCTTCTAGACTGTCTGGCCAATGGGAACACGCCGTGATCTGCCGCCGAAATACCGTTCCTTGGGATATTTCTCGGCGCAGACTACGACGCGGCGAGAATTCCACCAGCGGGTAATTCAAATACAGAACATGAAAAGTCCCTGAAGAGTTCCCAGGATTGGCCCATGTGACTCTGGACTACATTTTAGTTCTTGTAACTTCCCACAAGCCGCATGGCCAGGCACAGAGGGTTTATAAGATCAAACCACAGAAACCATTTTGCCTTCTATCCTGAGCTTCAGTCACCTACCCACCTCTGGATCAAGTCATCTGCAACTGAAGCTGTGTAACAAAGGACTGAGACCAGCCAGGTGTTGGGTGCACACCAGAGGAGACTGTACAAGCTGCAACTCCACAATTCTTCTAGAACCTGATGTACATGGACTTTTAATCATTTGTATGTATCTGATTGCTCTAATCCGTTAACATTTCTCTCACGGTTTATTTCTTTCTTTTTACAATAAACCTTTAGTTTAGTTACTAAAGGATTGGCTGCAGCGTGGGATTTTGGGTAAGATCCAAACTTACATTGCTCTGGTGCTGTGGTGACCCCTTGGGGTCAGAGGGAACCTTTGTAGTAAAGAGCAGAGAGTTAAATAACTGGTCTCTTTACTGGACCCAGTGCTGATTTGGGAGCCAGAGGCTGAAATACAGTAAAGGGGCTGTGTGTATTTATGGACTGGCTTCTGTGGGGATTCAGAAGTGCAGTTTGTGCCTGGTTGGGAAGTCTGGCTTCAGTGTCACCCACCAGTGCTGGGAGAAGCTGCTCTCCGTTTGCAGCCTGCCCTGCCCTTGGCATTTTCAGGTGGCTGCCCTGGGCACGGACGGGTCACACACACCCTAATGAAATGTGCTGCACATGCCTCTGCCCAGCTCGACAGGTGTGTGAGCATCCAGGTGTGAACTGACGGGTGTGTAAAAGTGCCTGAGCCCCAGGGCAGGATGTTTGTGATGCTCACGTGTATTTACGGGACCTTTGCCCATCACCCGGGACTGGCCCTTAGAGCTCTGGAGGGAGCAGCAGGGGAACTTCAAAGCAAGGGCCGGGAAGCCACAAAGGGAATTCCCAGCCCGGCTGCGTTGGCTACTCAGCCCAGCCCAGGGGTGACGCTGCCTGTCAGCTCCTCTGCTGGGAACAGATCTACACACCCGGTTGGAGGGAATGACCCTGCGTCTCTGCACGGATGGATTCTGACCGGGGGATTCTGAGCGAAAGGACAGAGGCCCCACAACCATTTTGGGCAACCCTGGGAGACTCATGGGAAACTAGCAGCTGGGCCATCGCTGCTGCCGTTTGGACTGACAAACGCTGGCTGCCCTGTACCGTGTGTTACTGAGACTGGCTGCAGAGCCGAGGGGCGTGTCTGCGGCTCCTCCGTAAGCCGGGCGCAGTGATCCAGGAGTCACATCGGTTCCTGGCTGGGTGAAATCTAGTGACAGACCAAACCAGCAGCGCGTCCTGTGCCCTGTTTTCTGACAGTCTGACCTGAGACTGGCACTCACAGCTGTGAGCCGGGCCAGCCAGCGGGACAAGGGGACCCCTGGGGTCTGGCACCTCAAAGGGTCCCCGAGGGGCTGTCCCGGAGCTGGGGGCGCAGCACAGGGCCGGTGGCTCCGTGACACCCTCCCCAGCTGGGAGCTGGCGGTGCCGGGGGTGGGGCGGCTGCGATGCCAGGGCAGAGCTGAGCTGCAGATACTCGCCCAAGGAACGAAATGGCAAATATCAGCACGAGGCAGAGAGCGAAGGAGGAAGCAGCTGGGCAGACACAGCTCCCCTCCCCCGCAGGACTGCCCGGCCGCGGGTGCAGCAACAGGACAAAGTCCCTGGTACCCGGCAGAGACACGGCACCTCCGGCTGCCTGGGCACGCGGCAGGCGCCCATTTGCAGCACGAGTCCTGCAGCGCTGACGTGGGCTACGCCTGCCCATGCAGCTCTCGCCCGGGGATCGCCCCGACCCCGACCCATCCCTGCCAACAGCCTCAGGGGCCAGGATCCCACTGCACAGGGGGGCGGGGGGGGGGGGTGTTGTGGATACAAACACTGGGAACCCCCAGCGCTCAGCTGACATGAGCAACGCAGTGCGGGACCCTGGCCGGGGAACAGGGGAGCACAGAGCACCTGGCCGGGGGCACAGGGGAGCACAGAGCACCTGGCCAGGGAATGGAGGACGCTGACATAGGGGAAACGGGGGAAATTGCATCCAGCCAAGACGCTGGGTCCAGACAGCGAAGACACGGCCCGGCCAGGAGCTCGGTGTGACTCGTGTGATTTACATGCAGATCTGATGCTGGGTTGGTCCGGTTCCGAGGTCTGGGGCTGTGCTGCTGCTGGGTGGGTCAGTGAGTGACAGGAGACAGTCAGGAAGCTGGGCAGGCCCCGAGCGCGGAGGGATGTGGCTGCAGACAGTGAAATAGCAGAGCCCCTGGCACGGGGAGTGGAATTGGTGCAGGCAGTGGCAGGGGACAGCCGGTGTCTGAGCCGGGCTGCAGACAGGTGGGGGCGTCCCCTGGAGAACAGAGCCTGAGGGGTGAATCCAGAACAGACCCGAAAGCCCCTGGTTGTAGAGATGGGGAGAGCCCAGGGGGCAGGAATGGCGCCGACCCGCGGGCTGGGTGCACGGAGTGACGGAGCAGACAGGGAGCCCGGCTGGAGACGGGAGAAATCCAGAGCAGCCTGGGCGCCAGCCGGACACACAGAAACGGAGCCCCAGTGAGGAGTGCCTGAGATGGGGCAGGCGTGGGGCATGTGCCCGGGTGCTCACCCAGCTCCTCAGTCTTCGCACTAGCAGTGAGGCTGGTGACAGGGTGTGAGCCTGGCACTCACATGTGCCCAGCTGGTCCCAGGCTGTGGGGTTAAAGGTCCAGCTGCTGCCGGGGCTGGGACGGAGTCGGTGACACGCGTCAGGGTCAGAGGAGACCCGAGGGGCAGGGCGATGGGTCCTGGAGGGTCTGTGCTGGTGGAGTCAGGCCCATCTACACAGAGAGGGATGGGATTAGGGGTACAGAGGGTGTTGGCAAGGGTAAAACAGGTGCTGTGCCCCACCCTAGACGTGGCTGCATCTCGGGGATGGGCCATGCTGGGGACAGCTCCAGTCACTGGACACAAGTTCTGACCCGTCCCGGAGACAGAGCAGGTGTCGGCGCTGGGGGAGCTGCTACACGTCAGGGTGAAGGTCCCGTTCTCAGGCACCAGTGTTTGGTGGGGTGTCACCGTGGGCTGGGCAGTATTTCTGTGCAGGGAACAGAGAGAGCGTTACCGAGTGTCCTGCCCCTCCGTCTGCCTGGGATCAGGGCCACCATCCTGCAGGATTGTGGGAAGGGGCCTTTGGCCATTTACACCACAGATCATCACAGACATGGATCGATGGGAGGTGTTGGCGCACTCCTACCATGCTGGGTGACCTCTTTTAAATCATCTGCTCCTGGAGTCCTGTGAGTTTCAGAAGAATCTTCACTTGCATTGAATAACGAACAAGTTTCTGGCCCACGTGACTGGGATGAAAAGGTGGAAATCGCAGCCCAAGACCCTGGGTCCAGACAGTGAAGCTACGGCCCCGACCAGGGGCTGGATTTAAAGGCTGATTTAAATGCCAATCTCCTGCTCGTTTGGATCTGGTTCCCAGGTCTGTGAGCCGCTGGGTTGGTCAGTGAGTGACAGGAGATGATCAGGAAGCTGGACAGGCCCCGAGCGCGGAGGGATGTGGCTGCAGACAGTGAAGTAGCAGGGCAGACGGCCTCAGGCAGGGAAGGGATCAGCGGAGGCAGTGACAGGCGATGCAGCGTCTGATCCAGACTTCATCCCCCACTTCATCAAGCCCAGAGACAGGGAGATTGGGGTGTAGAGGGTGGTTTGGAGACATCTGGATCCAAAGTCCCTGAGTGACAGAGACTCCCCCTCCCCCCAGCTGCTCCCTGGGGATCCCCTGCCCTGCAGAGACGCGGCCCCGTACTCCCAGGCTGGCTCTGCCTCACTGCAGCTCCCAGGGTCTCGCTCCGTGTTGGGTGTGGGGTCAGAGCCCTCTGCTCCCACAGACCCCGGCCCCACATCTGTCTGTCTGCATCTCACAGATGCTCCATCTCCTGCCCCCTGGAATCCCCGATCTCTGACCCACTGGCCAGAGCAACCCCGGGACGTTGGCCAGCGGGATGGTGATGTCCTGACAATCGATGGCGTTGGTGCCTGGCAGGTGTAACTGCCCGAGTGGTTCCTGCTGCCAAGATCCAGCGTCAGGGTCTGGCTGTCACGGCTCAGAGAGACACGGCCTCCGGCCTCTCACTGCCCTGCAGCCAGCTGTAGGGAACCGGGCTGCCCCCGGCCTCACAGCTCAGGGTCACGGCTTGGGGCTCAATGGGGATCGAGGTGGGGGGTGATGGTGACCCCAGACAACCCCTCTGCGGGACAGAAAGGGGGGGCAGTTATCAGAGGGGTAGGGGGCAGCCAAGGGGCCCATGTCCCGGGATGGGGCAACTCGCTCCTGCCCCGGGAGTACCAGCCTGGCTCCAGTGGGCAGTGAGTGCCAGGCTGACCCCGTCCTACTGTGGGCAGGGGGAGCGTCCCATGGACACAGGGGCCGCGGGGTGAAGTCAGGATGGACCCAGAGCCCAACGGACAGGCCGGGGAGCAGAGCCAGGAAGAGAGCAGGGAGCACGGGCTGCGACAAGGGGACAGGGTAAGGGTTGGTGAAAGGTGGGCAGCAAGGACTGGGGGGCAGGTTCCGGAGTGGCAGGCGGCAGAGCAGCGCTGGGTCCAGACTGGAGACAGACGGGAGCATCCCCCGGAGAACAGAGCCTGAGCGGAGAATCCAGCCCAGCCCCAGAGCCCCGGCTGCAGGGACAGGGGCACCCAGGGGGCAGGAACGACGCTGAGCCTTGGGTGGGGGAAGGGCTGACAGGGGACGTCCCAGGCAGGCAGGAGCACGGCTGGAGGCAGGACAGACGCGGGGCAGCTGGGGCACCAGCTGGACAGACTGATGGAGTCACGGTGCTGCACGTGCCAAGACAGAGGCGGGCGTGGGGCGCGGTGCCCGGCTGCTCACCCAGCCCCAGGCTCTCCAGGCTGGTGCCGCAGTAGCCGTGCGTGAGCCGTTGTGGGCTCTGCAGGTCTACGCGCCCGAGTGGGTCACAGGGACGGAGGAGCAGGAGCGCGGACGACGACCCCTCTGCCTGGGTCTGCATCCCACCGTGACACCACGCGCCCCGCGCGGCCCGGTCAGCGTCCGCGACACGGGACAGGCTCAGGTCAGAGCCGGCAGTGTAGAGCTGCTGGGCCGGGCTGATCACGGGGGTCAGGCCCGTGTGGAGCAAACACGAGCCGGTCACACACCTCGACAGGGCAGGGAGAGCCCCACGCACCCGGCCACAAATAGCCAGAGCTGGCGTCAGAGGACAGGGCCGCCCTGGGGTGCAGGAACCCGGCCTCCTGCAGGACCCAGCCGGAAAGGGACCGGTGTGCATAGCCCAGCTCCGCTCTGCAGGAAGATCCGGGGTCAATGGCTGAGCCAGGCTGGGCCGGGAGCTGCTCAAGGGCGGATCAGACACAGGAGCGGGTGTGAGGATGTTCCAGGCCCGTTGCTAGAAGCTGGGGCAGGTGCTGAGAAGGCCCCGGCTGAGCTGTGGGACTCTCTGTGATGACTGATTCCTGGGCATTAAATCCGGGGGCAGAGAAGGGCCACAGAAGGGCTGCAGGAAATGCCTTGCAGGAGCGACCGGCAGAGCTGGACGTGTGCGGCGTGTCAGAGCCGGGGGTGGCTGAGAACAGCGCAACAGCACCTGCGTGGGGAGAACACACCAGGCGCGGGAGAGCTCCCGTCTAGCGCACAAAGGCCGGACACGGGACGGCTGGACATCGAAGGCAGACACGGCCCAGCTGGGAAAGGCCCAGACTGGGCCCAGCGAGGGCCACTGGCCACTGGGCTGAGCTCCCGAGGGCTGGGCTGGACTCTCCAGCGCGGATCCAGGCTGGGGCCTCTCTGGAAGATGCTTCCCCCAGTGCAAGTTGCGGGGTCGGCCCCGGGGTAACTGGGGAGTCTCTGGCCTGGCCTGTGCAGGAAGCCAGACTAGCCGGTGGAATGGCCCCTGCCGGCTCAAAGGCAGAGTCTGTTAATGATTTACTGACCGCTCACAGCCTGCCTGTTACCGCCAAACCAGATCCGCTTTGTGCGCAGGTTCCTGGCAAATGGCGTGTGCGGGGAGGGGTGATTAGCAGACGGGCTCAGGGGAACAGGCACACGCAGGGTGCCAAGAGCGGCCGCAGGAGCTGTTCTAGGGGTTATAAGCCACCCGCTGCCCTGCCCGGCTCTCCAGGCCCCTCGACCCACCAGGGGCACTGCCGGGGCAGAGATTCTCCACCCAGGAGGCAGCAGCTGCCCTGAGCTCCTGCTTCCCCCAGGAAGTTACCCATTAACCCCTCGCCTGCTTCTCCAGGGACTTTCCTATCAACAGGGAGACCAAATCTCCAGTTTCCCGGGCCTGGGCCGGGTGGGGAGGTGATACTGGGGCTCGCAGAGGGAGGGGCTCACAGCTCCCAGGTACCAGGGTGGGGGCACGGGACATGGAGGAGACGGTTCCCTGGGGTGATCTAAGGGGGGCTTAGAGACGCTGTGGGCTGGCAGTGCCACCCCCCATAGGGTGTCTCACTGGGGGCCTCTCTGTGTCGCAGCCTGGCCCCAGGGTGGGTCTAGCCAGGCACCGAGGACCCAGCTGCCCTACACCACGGTGGATTTGCCCCATGGCACGGCACAGACCCCGATCAGAGTCGGGCCCGTCGGGCCAGGCACTGCACAGACACGCTGAGATGGTCCCTGCCCTGAAGAGCTCCCAGTGCAAACAGCCGAAGGCAGGATCACCCTCCACGTTACCCGGGAACCAGGCTAGGAGAGGGGCAGGGACTGGCCCAGGGCACCCAGGGAGCCAGCGGCAGAGCTGGGAATTGAACCCAGGAGTCCGGGCTCCCACAGCACAAGAAGATGAAGCCCCAGTTTCTCGGCAGGTTCCCAGCCAGGCAGGGCCCAGGGGTGATGGATGGGCAGAGATAAGAAGGGGGCAGTCGAGGGGCAGAGGGCGCAGAGCGGTTCCCCCCAGGGGGGCGGCGCGGAGAGATGGCCGGGGTCACAAAGAAGAAAGCAGACCTGGCCGGAGGAGGCTGGAGCCCAGAGGCCCCGGTGAGGGGCTGACAGAGCAGGGAGCCGGGAGGCGGAGGCGCAGCCGGGGATACTCACAGAGCAGGTGCAGGAAGGCGAGGCGGCTGGTGCTGGTGCTGACCCGGCTGGAGGCGTCGCACGACCAGGCCCGGTGTCACTGCGGGCGACGCTGGCCGGGGGAGGGGCGGTTATCCCGGCTCAGCGCCAGGCACTCGCCCAGCCAAGGGGCTGCCCGGCCTCAGCCAGCGGAGGGCGCCGGTGCCGGGGTCACGCAGATGAGAGCTACGGGGTCAGTGACCTCCCCCGGGCAGGGGCTGCGCACCCCACCTTGGGCAGCTCCAGATCTTCTGTGGGCACACAGGGGGAGGGGTTGGTTAGCGGGGGCAGGGCCCTCCCCCCTCCGGCAGCCGGCACAAGGAGTCCAGCCACCCTCGCACCATCTCGTGATCCGCACAGGGATGTGCGAGAGCCTCACCCCCTTTGCCCCCCCAAAGGCGGCTGGGCCGGGTGCAGAGACTCAACTTCCTTCTGCCGCCACTGCCCCGGGCCCGGGCCCCATGGGCTGAGTCAGGGATGGGGCGGCCTGGCCCCCCCAGAGCTCCCAGGGTCCCCGTCAGCCCCAGCAGCAGGGCTCCCTCTGCCCCCAGTTACTGGCGGGGGGGGGGGGGGAGAAAATACAAACAGTCCCGCGCACCCCTGGAAATCGAGACACAAACTGATCCCAGCTCCTGGCTTCCCAGCAGCGACGGGCATCGGCTCCATGGGGCACTGGTGGGGCTGCCCCCAGATCACTGCCCCACAGCCCCCGTCCATCTCCCGATCCCAACCGCACCCCACTGGGGACCGGGGAGCAGCACTAGGGTGTGCGAGGGTCTTTGCACCGATCGCACTGCAAGATGGTCACTGGGGTGGGGGTGGGCAGGGTGTGCTAGAGAGAAACCGCCCCCCCCCAGAGGTGACAGCGGCCGATAGAGACGTGGGGGGCCCAGAGTCTGTGGGGAGGAGGGGACCCCACAGCCGAATACAGAACCGTGATCTCAGCCTCGGTGGTCCCGATCCTGACCCCAGGCTAGGACGCACGGATGGGGCTGGGGGAGCATCCCAGAGAGGGAGAAGGGGTGAATGTGCCCCCCCCAATATCCCAGCATCCCCGAGCAACTGTCACAGACGCACGGACTGCACACGAGGGGGAGGGGCTGTGGCTCAACCCTGGCTCATACACCCCCCGGCCCCCTCCCCACACCCACACCCAACACCAGACGTTTCCCTCCCCCAGCACCAGGGGCCAAACCCCCCCCCCCCGCAGCCCATCCCTCCCCAGGCAGAGCTGCCAGTGCCAGCTCCCCGGGGGCAGCACGACCCAGCCCTGCCATGGAGACGCCTCCCCAGGCAGGTTAATCTCACTGGGGATGACAGGCCAGGGACAGGGGGCAGAGATGCTGGGATGGGGGGAGGCACTAAGGGGGCCTTGTGAAGGGCTGCGGGTAGGAAACGCTGGGGTGGGGGTCACTGAGACACCAGGATGGGGTGGGGCGGGCACCAGGGACACTGGGGGAACCGGGGAGTGTGGGGGGAACTGGGCCCCACAGCCTGACTCCTGTGAGCCCAGAGTGGGGTCGATGCAGGGAGCAGGAGGGGAGCTCCCCCCACATCACACACAGCCCCTCCCCAGCGTGTGCCCCCAGCCCCAGGGAATCTCAGGGTCTCCGGCCCAGCCCTGGGCGCTTTGCTGCGGCTGCTAGTGAGGGGCCAGGTCGCACTCAGGGGCCAGGAACTGAGCTGAGACCCAGCAAATTCATTTCACCCAGAGCCCCTGAATGGACATCGGCGGGAACGGCAGGTTCTAGTGGGTGCTGGGAAGCCCAGGGATCCCCCCATGCCCAGAGCGGCTCAACCCAACCCGCTGGCACAGCTGACACTGCCAGGGAGAGCCGGGGACAGGAGGGCGCAGTGGCAGGATGGGGGGGCAGAGCCCCACATCTCTGGGGGGCACCATCTCCCAGGGAGCCAGATGTCCCAGGACACCCCGTACTGGGCAGTGTCTGTGTTTGGGGGCAGATTACCCCCTGTCCTAGGTGGGATCATCCCCCAGGGGAGACGCCCAGAGCCCCATCGCTGAGGCAGAGATAGGCTGTGGGGTGGCCTGGCCCAGGGTCAGCGCAGCTCCCGGGGGTGACACTTACCGGAGATGCGCAGCTGCACAGAGGCGAGGAAAGGTTTAGTGAAAGGTGGAGTGAGGCTCTCCACATGCACCGTGTAGTTCCCGGTGTCGCTGAGTGTTAACCCCGCGATGTTCAGGGTGCAGCTGACCCGGAGCAGCTGGATCTTTAACCCCACGAGCTGGGCTCAGCAGGGCACGTTCGCGTGCCAGGCCCACAACCCCGACACCAACCTCACTGCGCGGGCGTCTGTCGCCGTGCGGGTCGTAGGTGAGTCCCTGGGGCTGAACCCAGCGTGGCCTCCCTGTCCGGCACCAGAAAACGCCCTGCCGGGGGTGTCAGGGGGGCCAGGGCTGGACCAGGTTGGGGAATGGGAGTGGGCTGAGCCGTGGGCTGCCAGGAACTCTTGGGTAACCCTTGGGCCATGGTGTCTCTCTGTACATGGTCCCTCCCTCTCCTGCTCAGCCCTGCTCTTCTCTAGGGCCAGGTGTGGGGGGGCCGGACAGGGGCTCGGCTGGGATCTATATCCCCCAGGGCTGGGGGGCTCTGTTGTGGCTGTGGGGCAACGGATCCGTCAATGCACCATCCAGCCCCATCACCTCCCAAATCCCCCCGACACCAGTCAGCGAGAGCTGAGACCCCCCCGCATCCAGCGCTGGGCCTGGGGCACTGGGGGGCACTGGCACCACCGGGCAGCACCAGGAGACATCCCAGTTCCTGACCTTCAGACCCTCATGCCACCGTATTCAGGGTCCTGTCTGGGGCCTAAACCTGTAGGGTTGGAGGTCCCTGGCTGAGCTGCCCCCAATGTCTCTGGGGGGAGGGGCAGCTGGGGGTCCCACCACCTGGGCCCTCACCTTGGAGCTGAGAGGGAGCAGCATTGGGCAGTGGGGTCGGGGGTAGGGTGAGGTCGTGGCTGGGCTGCCTGATCCAACCCCCCCTTCATCCCCTTCTCCTCCAGCATCTCCAGCAGCAGCCCCGGGAACGTCTCTGTCAGCCGGGGCCATCGCCGGGATTGTCATTGGGTCGCTGGCCGGGGCAGGGCTGGTCGGGGGCCTGGTCTATTTCCTCTGTGAGTAACAGCCCCTGCCCGGGACAGCCAGGACTCCTGGGTTCTCTGAGTGGGGGAGAGGCTGGTGAGTTAGAGCAGGGGGGGCTGGGAGCCGGGCCCCCAATTCCAGCATCTCTGATGATTTCCCCCCCGCCAGGTTCTGGCCGCCATAGCAGGACCCCCCAGAGCAGCGACACGACCCCCCCAGTGTACGAGAACCTGCCCCCTGCAGCACAGGCGGGGCCAGCGGTGAGTGACAGGCACTAAGCTCCGCCCCTGCGACCCCAGCTTGGCGCCCCCTTCCCAGAGCTGTGCCGGGGCCCCTCACTCCCGACCCGCAGCCCCCGGCTAGCCCAGTCCTGGGCTCCCCCTCCCCATCCCCCAGCTCCGCTGGGCCCCTCACTCCCGACCCCAGCCCTCTCCTTTCCCACTCTCTGCTGGGGGGCAGCAACGTCCCAGTCTCCCAGGGCGCGTCAGCTCCCGGCCCCCCGGGCTGCGCTGGGGGGTCTCTCGGGAGCGTGTTAATGACTCACCTGCCTCATTCTCTGTCCCAGGCCCAGCCCGGGAGCCCCCCCGACACCGGCCCCACGTACCAGGTAAGGGCCGATCTCGGGGGCTCGGAACTCGGGGTGGAGGGGTGGAGCTGCCCCCAGTACAGGCCCCGTGGCTGAGAACGGGGCTGGTTATCACATCCCCACAGTGGGGGGGGCAGAATCCGGCGGGAGGGTCCTCCCCCCACGTGAAAGGCTGGGAGCCCCGAGGCTGGTGAAACCTCTGGGGGTGCCCAGCTGCGGATGGGGCAGGGATGGACCCGGGGGGGGGGAGGTTTGGCAAGGCCTAGTGGGGGCTGTCTGGGCCTGGGGGAGATGTGGGTCCCCCAGGGTGGGGGCGTCTCTGGCTCACGCCTCCCCGTTTCCCCAGACGCTGCAGCCCGGACAGCGGGACGTGTACGACCAGCTGAGGGGATGATGCCCCCCCAGTGCCCTGGTGCATGCTGGGACGACCCCTGTATCGGGGGGGGGGGTCTCTGCTGGGGCGAAGGGTCAGACCCACCTGCCCTTTCACAGCCGCTTTGCCAAGTTCACTAAAAGCCCCTCCCCCCGATTGGCTCGGTGTTTCTGGGGTCTACGGGGGGTGGGGGGGTCGTGGTGTCTATTTGGGGCCCTTTGAGCCAAGGCTCCCTAGATTCAGCCCCCCAAATATCCAGCCCCCCTTGTGCTGTCTGCTGTGGGGAGAGACGCCGGGGGGTGGGGGCCATGACCTCCCCGCGGTCTCTCCCCAGGTGGCTCCTGGCTGAACCCAGAGCGGCTGCAGCGTGTGCCCAGGAGGCAGCGCAGCCGGGCCGTGTGCCCGACCTGGGTGGGCAGCGCAGCCGCGGGGCCTCGGGATGCAGGAGATGGGGCGAGCCGGGGATCTCCTGCATTCAGAGCCAGCCGGGCGGGCGGGAGCAGCTCATTAGCGTGAGAACCGTGTCCCCCCGGCCCCAGCCAGCCCCGAACTCAGAGCAAAGCGCAGCGGCCCCAGGAGCCCAGCCTGCCCCGGGCAGGGAACGGAGGGACCCAGGGGCACCAGTGCCCAGGCCCTGCGATGGCCGGGGGATGCGTAAGTGAGAGACACCAGATAACCCTGCCCGTGCCCCCCGCCCCACGCTGGAGGGAGGGAAAATCCCCCACGGTCCCAGCCAGTCTGACGAGGGAAGGATTCCCCCCCATACGTGGCGACCAGCTAGACCCTGGACATGTGAACAGGAACCGGCCAGCCCGGCGCTTGCGAGGAAGGAGACAAAAACACCTCCCAGAATACACTGCAGGGAAATTCTCACGTGTAGCCCCTCCGCGCACGGCCTCGTACCTGCACTATCGACTGCATCCCGGGTCCCTCCCTCCCGCCTGGCCGGGCAGCCAGACCCTCCTGGCGAATGGGCCCATCCCCCTCGGCACTTGTTACACGTGTAAAGGAAAAGCCCAGCCGGATCTTATTCAGGGGCCAAGGCAACACGCCGCCTTCATTGTAGTGTCAGCACAGCCCAGAGCCGACACATTCACACACACACGCAGACAGTTCTGCCAGCTGCCGTGCAACGCCCAGTCCTTCTCTGCCCTGCTGCAGCAGCCAGTGGCCAACTGGGCCGGGCACGAGGAGGGAGCTGGGCTCGGTCGGTGGCGGATCCGCTGCTCCGAGATGACGATTGCAGAACGAGACCCGACGTGTCCATGTTTTTCCCAGCTGTGACACTTGCCGCTGGCTCTCGTGGGAGTCTCTGGGCCTGGCTGTGTCTTGCTGCCCTGGGGTCTGCATCGCTGCGAATCCCCAGCGAATTGCAAGCCGGCCTGTTCTCTGCTGTCTGTGCTTTGTCTGGGCCAGGCTGGAGCCTGCTGCACGGCAGGGGCGTTGACAGGCGTTCTTCGGCCGGCAGGGCAGGGTGCCAGGCAGGGTCTTCACTCCTCTTCCGGTCGTTCTGTAGGGTCTGTTCGCCCCTCGCTGGGACTGGGCTGGGCTCTTTGGTCGGCATCTCCCGAGGGGGCAGGGCCCTGAGACAGACACAGCCCCAGGGCCATGGGGAGAGGCCAGCTGGGGTCAGGCTGACTGACAGGGCAGCAGGCCAATGAGGGAGCCAGGAGGGCAGGGGGGGCTGTCCTCCAGGTGAGCTGCCTGTGCCTGGGCAGAGCCGAGAGCAAGCGAGCTACGGAGGGAGCAGCCGGCGGGTGGGAGACGCGAGAAGCAGCCCAGGGAGCTGAGCTGAGCTGAGCTGAGCCGAGCTGGGGCAGGAGCCGTCCAGAGCCATGTGCAGCGAGCGGATGGGCAGAGCGAGGGGACCCTGGGCAGGGCCCGGTGCAGGGAGATGCCCCCAGCCCAGAGGCCGTGGAGAGGCTCGTGCCCAGACGCGGGAGAAGGGCCCCGTCCCCGAGAGCCTGGGGGCGTGTGGCCACTGCCAGGGCGAGCGTCCGACCCGCGGGTCCCTGCAGCGCGGCCAGGCCTGGACAGGGGCTGCGACGTGTGACACAGACTGTGAGCGACCCTCGCACCCAGAGACGCTGGGTGGGGCCCCAGGCCGGGCTGAGGTTGGGCGTTTGCCTGCAACCGTCCTCCTCTTCTGTGTGTTTTGTGTTTGGTTTTTGGTGCTGGGTGTTAATAACTTGTCTCTGCTTTGCCCTGCGTGCAGTGATCAGTGGGGCAGGGCAGCGCCCAGCGCGGAGCCCCCGGAGTGGGGACGCCCCACCCCTGCCCTAAGGGACCACGTCTGCCGAAAACGAGGCGTCTCCGTGTGAGTCGTTTGCACGGCTCCGGGGGCGGCTCACACTGTGACCCCAGGGTGGGGAGCCGAGGGGCTCACCCCACAGAGAGTGTGGCCCTAAGGGGGCTGACAGGCTGAAAGGGACTGTCCCGGGGTGGGGTGAATACCAGGCCTGGGGCCCGGACACCCCGGCACAGCTCTGGGAAGGGGGCACCAGGCTGGGGGCGCAGGGGCGGAGCTAAGCACCTGTCACTCATCGCTGGGCTCGCCTGCGCTGCAGGGGGCAGGTTCTCGTACACTGGGGGGGTCGTGTCGCTGCCCCGGGGGCTGTTGCTTTGGCGGCCAGAACCTGGGGGGGGAAATCATCAGAGATGCTGGAATTGGGGGCCTGGCTCCCAGCCCCTCCCCGCTCTACCCATTAGACCCCACTCCCCCCCAGTTCTGGGTAGAGAACCCAGGAGTCCTGACACTGCTGGGGGGGGGGGTGTCTGTTACTCACAGAGGAAATAGAGCATGACCCCAACCAGCGCCCCCCACCCACTGACCCGATGATGGTCCCGGCGACGGTCCTGGCGAAGAGACCTGGGTTGGCACCAGGGCGAGGGGCATCTGGGGGAGAGACGCATGGGAGAACGAGGGGGGTGTCAGACGGTTCAGCCACAATCCCCTCCCCCTGCAGCCTGGGATCCTAGCACTACATGGGGCCATCAAAGGGAGAGTGCCCCATTGAACCCCACCCCCTGCCCTGCAGCTCAGGCCACTAGCAGCGCTCCGGGGCATTGGGGCCATCACTGGGATCCCTGTATAAACAGCCACCACCCCAGAAGCAGCTGCATCTCCACGGTTGGGCCATGCTGGCAGTGCCGGGGCAGCACAGCTGAGGGACGAGGCTACGGTTACTCACAGTCACTGTCACGGTGCTGGGCTCGCTGCGGCCCGTGCTGACGGGGTCCCTGACCTCGCACTGGTAGGTGCTGGCGTTGACCCGGGTGACACCCCACACCATGAGGGGCCGGTTCCCAGGGGCAGCACGAGCCGCTCACTGGCTGCGGGATACGCCCCGTCCATGACCAGAGCAGGGTGTTAGTTCTGGGGAAGCTGCGAGGGTCCCGTTCTCAGGAACCAGGGTCTGGCTGGCGGCACCGAGGCCTGGGCAGCGTCTCTGGGGGACCAGATGGATCCAGCCCAGCCCCCAGGGGAACCTTCATCCCAGTGGGTGCCTGGCCCCAGATGCAGACCCAGGGCTGTGGAGCAGCAGTAGAGAGCTGTTACCCAGCCACACACAGTGGCCTTCTGGGTTCAGCCCTGGCTCTGGGGCGGCGGCAGGGTGATCTGTGGGGTGTGGGCTGTGCATGGGCCCGAGGCCCAGCCTGGTGCAGATAATTGATGCCGATGGCCACAGCCGGGCGGGAGTCACTTGCCATCGATGTCCAGGCCCACATGGGCTGGGGTGAGGCCGGGTCTCAGCTGAAGGGGCAGGGTCCCAGGATGCCCCGTACTGGCGGGGGCTGTGTCTGGGGGAGGGTCCCCCCATCTCCCAGCAGAGCTCATCCCCCGGGGCAGACGCCCAGAGCCCAGCGCTGAGGCAGGGATGGAGCAGGGGGGCACTTACCGGAGAGGCGCAGAGGCACGGTGGCGAGGCAGGGCTGGCAGAGGCAGGGCTCTGCAAATGCACCACGTCGCTCCCATGCGCTGAGCGTTAGCCCCGGCGTGTGCAGGGCGCCGCCTGGCCCCGCTTTTGGGTCGCTCACAGTGGGAGGGGGGGGGCGGTAAATGAGAATCCTGCTCCCTGCGATGGTCGCTGCTCAGCACCAGCTGCAGACGTTGAAGTCCTGGGGGGGATTCTCGGGGGCCAGGCTGACGTCCCCCCCACCGCGGGCTCTGTGCCACGGGACACCAGCCAGGGCTGTGACGTGTCTGCATGTGCCTTGTCTGTGTGTGTCTGGCTGTGCGTGTGTGTGTGTGTGTGCACACGTGTGTACGTGCGTTGTCTGTGTGTGCAGCACATCGCTGTGCACGTGTGTGTCTAGCGTCTCTGTGCCGGGTCGGGGTGTGGGTCTCTGGCACCCCAGCTCCACCTGCTGCCCCCCACCCATGTCTCCCCTGCCAAGAGAATCCCGCGCCTGGAGCCGCCCGCCTGGCGGGGTTTGCCCCATTGCGGGTCTCTGCAGTGGGACCCGCCTGGATCCGAGCGGGGGTCTTTGCTGGGACCTGGGGCCACAGGCAGGGCAGCCCCACAGGGCCTCCTGGCTCCCCGTCCCCCTCCAACCGCACCCACCCAGGTCCCCTTCGGCTGCTGGGGAGGGAGAAAGGGGCGGCCGGGGGGGGGGGGGGGAAGCAGATTCTGCCCTTCCCCTTGGGTTGGGGTAGGGGGTCTGCGGGGGAAGCAGAGTCTCGGTTTGACAGCGAGAGGCTGGGGTGCGGGGTCAGTCGGGGCCTGGGGGGACACGACCAACGAGCACCTGGCCAGGGGAGACCAGCCACCCGGCTAGACCCGGCCGGAGAGTGCAGGGCATGGGGCAGACCTGGGCCGCTCCAGGCCTGGCCTTCCAGAGCTCGGCACCCGACTGGGGGGACCTGCCCTGGTCCCTGGGAACAGGACCCCCAGTCTGGGTCTGCGCCAGGGACACAGAGGCAGCGACGTTGCGATGGCAACAGCATCGTCTGAAACCCCTTCCCCACGGGACACCGGCCGGGGCTGTGAGGTGCGTCCTGGGCATGTGCCTTGTCTGTGTGTGTGGCTGTGCTTGTGTGTTTGTGTGCGTACGTGTTGTGTGTTTGTGTTGTGTGTTTGTGTGCGTTGTCTGTGTGTGCAGCGTATTGCTGTGCACATGTGTGTCTAGCGTCTCTGTGCCGTGTTGGGGTGTGGGTCTCTGGCACCCCAGCTCTGGCTGCTCCCCCGCCCCCAATGTCTCCCCTGCCAAGAGAATCCCGCACCCGGAGCCGCCCGCCTGGCGGGGTTTGCCCCATTGCGGGTCTGTGCAGTGGGACCCGCCTGGATCCGAGCGGGGGGTCTTTGCTGGGACCTGGAGCCACAGGCAGGGCAGCCCCACAGGGCCTCCTGGCTCCCCCTCCCCCTCCAACCGCACCCACCCAGGTTCCCTTTGGCTGCTAGCGAGGGGGCAGAGGCGGCCGGGGGAGAGGGGGAAGCAGATTCTGCCCTTCCCCTTGGGTTGGGGTAGGGGGTCGCCCAACCCCCGGGCTGGTTCTCCCTGGTGATTTGGGGGGGTCACTGTGAGGAGCTGGGGGGCTGGTTCTGTGTGTCCCTCCCCAGCACCCGGACCAGGGAGAGACACAAACAGCTGGGAACAGCAGGGCCGGTGTGGAGACCCCCGCCCTCGCTTGTGTGGGGCGCTGGGGGGTGCATGACTGTAACCAGCCTGGGGATGGGGGGAGGGTCGGGGGGATCACAGACACCCCCACCTCTGTCCCAGCCCTGGGCTCCCCCGTAGCTCTGCAGGTGCCCCTCACTCCCGACCCCCAGCACCTGCCGCAGTGCTGAATCCCTCCCCCCGGGGAATGAATCCCATGGGAGGGGGGAACAGCTGCCCCACACATGGGCCTGTGGCTGAGAGGGGCTGGTAATCACCCCGCAGAGGTGGGGGGCAAAGCGAGCGAACTGGGCTGGGCGTCCCCCCTAGGGGCAGAGCCCCGTGCCCCAGGCAGGAGGGGGTGGCTCGGGGGGGGGGGGGTTATTCCCCCTGGTTCCACAACCTCCCCCCACCCCCCTTGGCTGGGTGAGCCCCCAGGCGGGGCAGGGAGCTGGGGCTGAAGGTAGCTGGGCAGCCACCAGGGGGAGCCAGAGACCGAATGGGATGGTTCTGCCCCAGACTGACCTCCCGCCCTGCCCCTCTGGTGCCCCTCACCCCCGACCCACAGCCCCTGCTAGCCCAGCCCTGGGCTCCCCCCACATCACCCCCCCCCCCCGCACACACCCGCGGGTGCCCGGCCCTGGGGCTGGGTTTGTTCCAACTCTTTGTTCCCAGCAGCTTCCAAAAGTGCCTCCCCCGGAGCCGCCAGGAACTCAGACAAGTCGGGGCTGGCCCGGGGCGGGGGATGGGGCACGGGGCTTTTCCCTGGTTCAGGGAAGGGGATCCGTAGGTTTCACCCCAGAGGGGCCATTCACGCCTCTAACCCGGCCTTTCCCTTGCACCCGGAGCGTCGCCCTCACCCCTGCACCAGACCAAGACCCGGGGCTTGGCTAATGCCCGTCCAGAAAGGCCCCGGAGATGCCGATGCTGCCCACTGTGTGAGTGCGGCAGGCTGTCGGTGTGGGGGTGAGTGTGGGGAGCTGTGCGCTGCAGCCCCTGGCTGGGGGGGGCACAGGCAGCAGGCCAGCCTCTGGGTCCCCCCTTCCCGCGGGCAGAGTGGTCATGATCTGGGGTAGCCCTAGGCTCAGAAACGCCCCCTGTGCAGCCCGGCCTGGGTGGCTCCAGAGCTGCCGGAGCCAGGAAAGGCCAAGTGAGAGGTTCCTGGGCCTGGCACCTCTGCCGGCCACCAGCTGCGGCTCTCGGGCCACCAGCCAGGGCGTGACTGTGCCCAGGCTGACCCGGGGCCCGTCGTTCATCAGCAGTTCAGCACTGGGGGAGCCCGTGGGGGTGGGGGTGATGGCGGGCCTGGGGGCGATGGGCGTCATTTTTTGTGGCCCTCAGCCCCCAAGTGCAGCTTCCAGCCACGGTCCAGCCTGCAGGGAACAGCCGGGCCCTGGGCCAAGCTCAAACGTCCCAGCACAGCCAGCGACCCCACGCACTGGCAGGGCCGCCGGGAATGGGGCCCGGGTCTGTCCCCTCTGGGGGGCACCTGCCCCGATCCGGCCCCAGGGCAGGGACTGACTGGCTCAGGAGCCGGGCCCCTTCCCCCTGGCTCTGACCAATGGGCCCCTCTAGCGCGGCCCCCGCCTCTGACAGCCCAGAGAGCCTGGCCGGAAATGCTGCAATTGGCTGGTTTGGCAATAACGAGTTCTGTGTGTGTGAGTGTGTGTGCGTGTGCATGGGTGGGTGGGTGTGGGGGGGTTCTATCCTGTCAGTTGGTGTGTGTGTGCACGTGTGTGTGTGTCTGTGTCTGTGCACCCAGATCCCAGGGCTGTGAGCTTCCCCGCAGCGGTGTCCTGGCCGCGCTGGTCCCTGTGCTGCGGCGCGGGGCGGTTCTGGCGCAGGCGGAGGTGGTTTGGGGAGGGCCCGTCTGGGGGTGGATGTGCCATTAACGGGGCGATTTACAGGGTGCGTCAATGCAACAACCCCCCCCCCCCGGCCTTTCCTCTATGGCGCAGGGTGCGACCTGCCCTGCAAACATCCCCTACACCAGCCCCGGGGAGGGAGGGGAAGGGCTGGGGGGCAGGGAAATATCTGCCCCAGAGATAGGGGAGGGGGCAGGACTGTGGGCACCTGGGGGACGGGGGGGGGGGGCTGGATTCTCCCACTGCTAACGATACCTCCCTGCCCAGCCCCTTTCCCCTCCCCTGCCGGCCCCACAGCAGAACCCGCCCCACAGGTTCCCATCGGCCCCCCAGCCAGAGACACCCAACCACTTCCCCTCCCCCTCCCTTGTCACCCTGCTCCCCACTTCCTCCCCCTCCAGCCCCCACTTCCCCATCCAACGCCCCTGACCCTCCCCCACCAGTCCGGCCTGTGGGCACCTGTCACACTAGCCATGTCTGGGGCTGAAGGGGAGAATGGAGGAGGGGATCCCTTGGCCCCCCCCCCCTGTGTTAGGTGCCCCCCCCAGGGCACTTGCTCAGGGTCTTGGTGTAGCCAAACCTGCCCCCACAGCTGCCCCAGGTCTGTGCCGAGCTGGTGCCCTCCCCCCCCCCGTGTCACATCTCTGGGGCGGGGGGACCCGGGGGGCTGGGGGGTAATTCCCCTGCAATAAGGAAACAGCCCAAGGCCAGTAACCGGGCAGAGTCCCACAGGGGCGGGTGCAGCTCGGTGACATCCGTGTGGGACGGGGGGAGGCATGAGGGGTGATCGCACGGAGGGGTCGGGGGGGGCTGCCTTGGGTGCAGCCACTTGGTTTCGTTGTTTTTTTCCCCAAATTCCTGCGATTGACGCTAAACAAACACAAGGCACAAAATAAAGAGTTTCTGTCCAGCTGAAGGAGCTGAGGGTGTCACCTGGGTGCTGTAGGGGGGGGAGGGGTTGGGAGCCAGGACGCCTGGGTTCTCTCCTGGCTGCGGAGGGCGAGATGGAGGGGGCAGGGTGAGGCTGGAGAAGTGGTCGGGTGAATGGATTTTGAGGTATCTGATCTTCTCACCACTTCTGCTTCTGCTTGTGCCCCCCCAGCCTCCTCCCGCCCCCAGCTGGGAGCCGACGTGTTCAGCTGCATCTTTCCAGTCAATAACCACAAAGAGGAACTGGGGAACCAAACATCCGTGTCCAGCCGTCTGGCCTCTGCGTCAGCAAAACAGCCACAGCCAGCCAGGGGGACCCAGGTGTCCGGGTTCCCAGCCCCCCCCCACCTCCTGCTCTCCCGTAGCCCCGCCCAGCCCGTGGCTCTGTGGCTCTCCCCACAAGCGGGTGCCCCTCTGCGTCTTTGCAAAGCAAATGTCCCGCAGTGCAGGGAAGCGACGCCCCAGCCCGGCTCTCGCTGGGCCAGGCCGGCCTGTGACCGTGAGTGTCTCTCCCGGCTCTCCAGGGCTCCTGGCCTGGCCTGGCCTGCCCATCCCCCAGCCCCCCCGGCTGTGCCAGGCCCTAGGGACCCCGCAGCCCCCGCTGCTCCGAGCACGGCCCTTGGCTGCAACCCCCCTTCTCGCCAGGTTCCCGGCTGCTCCAGATGACCCCCAGGCCCGGCACAGAAAGGCTCTCCCCTCCGACTAGAGCCGGTTCCCGGGGACCTGCCCCTGCTCCTGTCCCGGCTCACAGCTCCGCCTTCCAACCCGGCCTCCTGCTCGTCAGACACGTGTCCTGGAAGCTGCGTGTCCAGCAGCGTCAGCTCTGCAGGCAGCGTGTCGGGGGGAAAGGCCCTGACCTCGCAGCCGCCTGACGCCGTGTTTCTCAAGGACACGGTGCAGCTGCGCCCTCCTCCCGCGTTCCTGCCCACGGTCGCTTCCCACGTTCCCGTCGATCCGGCATCGTCCTGCCGGCGTTCTGCCCCGAGCCGCACAGCAGCGATGGAGAGACGCCTGCACTCGCCCCGTGTACGGCCTCTGGCCTTCTCCAGCGCTAGGGCCAGACTGTGCGCGGCTCCACGCAGCTCTGCGCGGTGATTGCGGACAGGACGAAGGGCAGGCCAGGCTCCTCGCCGCGAATGTCACAGACCCAGAGAAGACGAGGGGTGGAAGGGACCCAGGAGGTGTCTAGTCCAGCCCCTGCTCAAAGCAGGACCAACCTCAGCTAAACCCTCCCAGCCAGGGCTGTGTCCAACCGCAGCTTAAACACCTCGAAGGATGGAGATTCCCCCACCTCCCTAGTAACCCACCCCAGTGCTTCACCCCCCGAATATCCACCCTAGACCTGCCCCGCTGCAGCTTGAGACCATTGCTCCTTGTTCTGTCACCTGCCACCATGAGACCA
>NW_027131673.1:0-27956 GCF_026122565.2 Emydura macquarii macquarii | reverse complement strand
CATAAGGATGAATGAGACTGTGGATGTGCCCCTAGAACCGGGGAGCAGCGTCCGGGTTTTCCCCTCTCTGGGTCCTCCTCAGAGGGGGACCACCCCTCCTGGCTACCTCTCACCGGGAGCAGTCTAGTGCCCTTCTCAGGGAAAGCAGCCTAGCGCTGGGCCCTCAAGCTGGGCGGGCAAGGCAAGCAGTCTATGGCCATGCCCTCAGGCCAGGCGGGCAAGGCAAGAAAGCCGCTCTCTGGAACGGCACGGCGGGGAAGGCTTTCTCACAGAGGATAGGGAAGGGGGGAGGGGGACGCAGGCCCGCCCGTCTCCATTGCGTCCCAGCCCCGGGCCCTGGCAGTGGCAACGGCGTTTGCCACTGGGTCGGCGGGGCTCCGGCTGCAACATGCCGCCCGGGTTGCCCTGACTCAGCCATTAACATGCGGCTATCCCTGGGCTTCTTCCTCCCCGAAACCCCCAGTACTTGTCTCCTCTGGGTCACTGAGGTGTGGTAGGCCTGCTAGGCCCTCCTCGTCCACAGGCGGCAGCTCGGGCAGCTCCATGGGCTCATCTTCGGAGGGTAGCTCTTCCAGGTCCTGCAGTCCCCAGGCCTCGGGCAGAGCCAGTAAGTTCTCGGGGTCCCAGGCTCTGTACTGCTCTGGCGGCTCCGCTTCCGGCTCCCAGGCCCCGGGTGTCTCAGGGAGGTTCTCCTCAGGCTCATCATCAGCGGGGAGCCCCGATGGGTCTTCTTCCGCCTCCCACCTCTGGCGGGCCCTCCTCCAAGTCCCAGGCCGTGGGGTACCTGGGGGAGGCCTCTGCCGATCCCCAGGCTGGGTTTAAGGCCAGCCGCTCCCTCTCAGCACAGCTCCCTGGCCCGGCCTTATCTAGAAGCTTAGGAGGAGACGCATCCTTCCCCTTCGGCCGTCTCTCCCCAACTGAGCTCACCGGCCTGGCTCTTAAAGGCCTAGCTCCGCCCCCCTGCTTCCGGTCAGGTGGGGCCACTGGGGCCTTTAAAGGCCTAGACCCGCCCCCTTGCTTCTGGTCAGGGCTTCCCCTGGGGCAGACCTCTATCAGCCAGGGTGGGTCTGGCTCCCTCTCTGGGTCCTCCTCAGAGGGGGACCACCCCTCCCGGCTACAGAGACACCTTTCCAAATTATGCCTGGAGAGAATAGCCAGCAGCCACTCAGCATAAGGCTGATGAGAGGGGAAAGAATTATTACCCCATGGGTGCACAGTTTTGAATTGTCCCCCCTGAAACGTCTACAGCAGGGGAGCAAGTGAGGCTAAAATGAACATGATGCACGGATCGCCAAATTTTTCTTTGCAGGCCTGCTCTGGGATGTGGAAAACCCAGTGTCAGGTCTCTGGTCTGCTTCAGGCAGTTGACCCTGGGTCTTCTCCATCCTTGATAATGACATAGATGTGAGGATATTCAGAGTGATCACTTATGGCTTTATAATCTGTGATGATCATGTCTGGTTCCCTGCATAACGCCTCCCCGAAACAATCCCTTAGCACATCTACTAGAAAACCTCCCAACCCTGATTTAAGAATGGCCAGTGATGGCAGGGCCAGCTAAGGACAATTCTGCTGCCCTTTACTCATACAATTTAAGATCTGACATTTAATTATCCTGGCATTCAATCCTAAAGGGAATTTCATCCTGGAACGGCCCCAATTGATCCTTTTGGCAGAGGAGCTCTGGCTGCTAATGCCCAGGCAGAATAGTTGCGTCAATAAAACAAGATGCACGGCCTCCGAAGACCCCCAGCACAGAGCGAAACAACCGTCTCCCTGCACCCTTCCTTCTGTGTCTGCCTCATTCACACCTTACTTCAGTATCCCCTTTTCCCTTCCTCCCTCCTCTTCATCCTCCCCACTCCTCCGTCTGTCTGTCCTTCATTCCCGCATTCCCACTGCGCCTTTGAGTTTCATTCACCCTCTCTCTGCCCCGCCTCCTCTCACTGTTGGCCTCTCCAGGCTTCTTCTGGCTTTGTCTCATTCAGTCTCGTTCTGTCTTTGACCATCCTCCTTGCGCTTGGTCAGTAACCTCCTGCCGTCCTCCAGCTGAGTCTTTCCCTTCCACTCCCTCCCTCTGCGTCTCTCCTCGTCTTCATGCCCCGTTCCCTCCCTTTCTTTCTCACTCTCACTTCCTCTATTTCTGAAGCAGCCTCTCTTCACTCTCCCATTTGCTGTTGTCTCGTTCCCCCTTTTCCTCTCTTGCTCTTTCATCCTCTCCCACACATTCACCTCTCAGGTGACTCCATCCTGGATACCTGGGATCCTGAGAGACCAGCAGGACCTGGGGCTCCGTCGTCCCTGCCCCTGTGGCTGCCCCATCACAGGAGCTGCTTCCTCTCCAGAACGCGCAGACTTTGGGGAAGTCTCACTCCATGGGCTGGGTGAGACAGCCACAGCTCAGCTGCTTTTTAGGTAGCTCATCGAAGAAGCAGGTTCATGCAGCAGAAGCAACCTCTTTAACCCAGCATGGGCCTCGGCGTCCTCCTCTGTCTCCTGGGTGAGTGACTCTGCACTCCTCCGTCAGCCCCTGCCTCCTTCCCTGCATGTGTCTCATCTCCTAGTTCCACTTTCAGCTTCACGGGGCCTCTTGTCCCCCAGGCTCCATCTCCAGCCTGACGGGGCTTCCTGCCTTTCCCTGCCACACGTGACCTGCTACTGGGGCATTTCTGTGCAGAAAACAATAACCCCGAGGTTCAGGCTTCTGAAAATAGACTCACAGTCACCAGGCAGCTGCTTTCCCAGGGCTTTGCTTCAGCATCTTGGGCTCCTGGCCTTTCCACGACGGCTGTTCCCTTCCATCTCCTGTCTGTCTGTCTGTTTGTCTGTCTGTTTGTCTCTCCCCTAGGGAAATAGTGGATGAGCCTCGTCCAGCTGCTCACACAACCCCCTAAATGACATTCCCTGCTCCCCGGCCCCCTTCCCACCTGGCCCTCCCCAGAGCTCTCACTGCCTGTCTCTCCTCTCTCCTTCAGCTTCCCTCCAGATCCTTCCCCGCCTGGTGTCACCTGCAGGTAAGGATGGACCTGATTCACACCCGTGCCACATCTCTCCATCCGGGTGAGTCCCCTCCATGAAAGGGGGTCGCCCCATCGAGCGAACTTAAGTTGTGTGGCCCCAGGGTGGGGGGAGAGGCTGGTTGGCTCAGGGAAAGGCACAGAATGGGGCATGGGGTCTTTCACCGCTACGGGGTGCTGGTTTCACTCCAGCCCAGTGCGGAGAGATTGGCTGGCTCAGTGGGGTGGGGAGTGGGACCAGACTAAGGGCAGTGGTTCCGATGTGGCCTGTGTCCCTGGCTTCTTTGTCGAGTTCCCAGGAACTCAGTGGGAGACCCCCCAGACCCTCCTCTGAGCATCTCTTAGTCTGTTTAGGCTCCATTCCACTTGCAGATTTGGGACCCGCAAGGAGCTCCAGGAAAGGCTTCCAGAAGTGACTGGTGATTGCAGGGGGCTCAGTTGTCTGGGGTCCCCCTGGGGCCTTAGAGGGCCTGGGTACTCTGGTAGGGCAGAGCCACCTGCCCCCCACAAAACTAGGCTTCTTTAAGAGGCTGGAAATGGATCACCCTGAAAACAGAGGGGCTCTTGGTCCTGACCCCAGCCCATGTGTTGTATAGCACTGGCTACAAGCCAGGTGTGGGGGACATGAATCTGGGGGGCTCCCCAGGGGAGAAGTTTCTCTCCCTGGATGCTATTGCCTCTCATCTCCCCGTCTCCCTGTCCCACTTCCCTTGTCTATCTGGTCTCCGCAGCTGCACAGAGCCGATCCAGCTGCACCAAATCCTGGCACAGCCCATCATGGCCAGGCAGGAACCAGCATCTCCTAGATGGGACACTGGCTTCTGCCCTCAACCCCATGGATCTCAGGGTGGTGTGTTGGACCCATGGATTAACCCAGAGCTCTGGGGCATGTGGGGCGCAGACAGATGGTGTCAGTTGTCCTGTGTGGGATGATCAGGGAGCAGCGAGGGACAGAGATTGGGGGGCAGCACCTGGCTGGGGGAGGCCAAACTTCTGCATCTCCCTTCCCTTCCTCAGGCCCCCTGCCAGCCCCCACGATTGTTGCTGAACCCCAGCACCCCGTGTATTTCCCAGGGGAGACTCTCACCCTGCGATGCTCGGCCCCGCTGGGGGAGATGGTGAGCATCTACCTGTTCTACAACCAGTACGGGGAGCTGGTCTTCAGGGTGACCTCCAGTCTGGCCCAGGTGGTCATGATAACTGAGAAGGAGGATGCCGGAGCATACAACTGTGAATACTTGGGTTCGAGGGAGGGGCAGCCCATATATTCTGCCCACAGCCAGCCCATCCAGGTAACAGTGATGGGTAAGTGAACTTCCATCTGCTGCCAAGTAGGGGATTCCCTGCTCCATCCCCATCACATGTGAGAACCCAGCCCCTCAGTGTGGGGAGCATCACCTGCCTGCCCAGTTCCACCCCTAGAGTCTCCTGCCCTTGGTGGATGGCCCCATCCTCCAGCTCTTCATGCTGCTCCCCAAACAGACTAAATAACCCCCACATAAATCACAGTATTTGAGGCATGGAAAAAGAACCCAGGAGTCCTGGCTACCAGCTCACAGTGCTCTAACCACTAGTCCCCACTTCCCGCACAGAGCCCCTGGCTCCCATCCTGTCCCACTCTAACCACTAGACCCTACTGCCCTCCCAGAGCTGGGGATAGAACCCAGAGTCCTGGCCCCCAGTGTATCCCCCCAATGCTCTAACCACTAGGCCCTCCCCAACCTGTAACTCCTGGATCCAACTCCCCCTGCTTTAACAACTAGACTCGACTCCCCTCCCAGAGTTGGGGATAGAACCCAGGACCCCTGTTATTAGTAGTTGGGTAGATCTCTCTGAATTGCCCTGTTCTGCACGCTGCCCCTCAAGCTCTGTTACTGGCCACTGTCGGAGATGGGCTAGATGGACATAGCCTGACCCCACATGGCTGTTCTTATGAGGATGCCGCCCCCCATTGGTGCCTGAGAACACAGAGACTCAGATTCCCAGGCCAGAAGGGCGTGTTTTGGTCACCTAGTCTGAGCTCCTGTGTCACACCGGCCAGTGAACTGCCCACCAATAACTCCCAGGGCGGCTCTTTTAGGAAAACATCCTGCCTATATTTAGAAGTCGTCGGGGATGGAGAATCACCATTGAAAATGTACCCCGTCTTTCCAGTCTGGATTTGTCTAGCTTCACTTTCAGCTGTTGCATTTTGCTTGACCTTTGTCTGCAACAGCCCATCATCAAATATTTGTTATCCATGTAGATGTTATACTTGTAAAAGAAAAGACTAGCAGCATCTAATTCAGGGGGACAAGACAATATGCCGTGTATATTGTAAGTGTCAGAATATTAAAAAGCCGTCACGGTCACACACACATTCATACCCATGAAGCTCTGTGAGCTGGTTTCATATAATTTCCAGTCCTTCTATGTGTTGCTCAAACCAGCCTAATGGCCAACTAGGCATAGCACGAGGAGGGAGTTGGGCCTCTGTCAGCCGCGAATCCAATGCTCCAAGATGACAATTGCAGAACGAGACCCAAAGTTTCCATGTTTTTACCTCATATTTTATACTTGCTCATGTACGTCTATGGGCCTTGCTGTGTCATGCTGCCTCTGGGTTCAGTATAGTTATTAATCACCAGCTAATTGCAAACATGATTATTCTGGTTTTTTTATTATCTTTGTTCCAAGGGTGGATCCTCCTCTACTTTCAGGATGTTTATTTGCACTTTAGGGTCATTGATAGGCATTCTTTGGCCTTCAGGGTTAGGATGGGGCAGTTGGTGTCTTCACTCCCCTTTCTGTTGTGAGAGCAGTTTAGGTTGGTGTCTTTTTATGCCCTGCACATACATTCCTCACTCACACACAGAGACTTCATCAAGATATTTTTAGTTTCAATAGTACAAGTTTCAGGAAAGAGTTCACTGCAAGAAACTAACAAGACAGAGTCCACTTATGCCACTCTAAACAGTGCTATACCACTATCATAACAGTAAAGGAAACATATCTACCTTTATCTCACTTAAACAATAAGACATGGAGTCTACATCTGATTTGTTTGCACAGCTCCTGGGGGTGGCTGACATAGATATTTACAGATTGGGATCAAGCCACCCGTTAGCCTTTTCTTGGCTGAGTTAAATAAATTGAGCTCCTGGAATCTACCATGTTAAGGCAGATTTTCGTCGTTCTTCTCTGATCCCTCTTTAATCTACCTTCTTGAAAGGGAGGGACACCACAAGACACGGGATTGCAGCTACCGTCACACCCAGGCCAAATAGAGGTAAAATAACTTCTTGGCTCCCAGGCGAGATTCTCCTGCTTCTGCACACCAAGATAGCATTTGCTCGTTAGGGCACATCATCGGTTGGCTCAGAGCAGAGGGCCCATCTAATCCTTAATCCCATCTCTGAGAGGGGCTGACATCAGAGGTTTCAAAGGAAGGTGCAAAAAAAGTCCACCATGCATGGGACTGGAAGGGTGATTGAGTCCCGTCCCCCGCTCTCTGAAGCAGACCCATTGTACTAATCCATTCACAAACAGGAGAGAGAGGTGAGAGAATTACCCCGCCATGAAGGTCGCATGCTTGCCTCTGATAGCAAGAGATTGTCTTAAACCCTGAGGCATTTGGTAACTCTGAAAAAGACAGAGAGTTGTGGTGGGCAATCCGCGGGATGTGAGCTCTCAGTGCAAGGTTGCGGCCAAGGGGGATAACACCATCCTGGTATGCATCAACGGGCATCTCCAGCCGGAAAGAAGACGTTATTTTATCTTGGCATGTGGCGCTGGTGCGACCAGTGCTGAAATCCAGTGTCCGGTTCTGGTGTGTCCACCACTCAAGAAGGATGTGGATAAACTGGAGAGGAGTCAAGGAAGAGCCATGAGGATGATTCAAGAATTGAAAAACCTGTGAAATGTTCAAGGAGCTCAGTCTAGCTGAACAAAGAGATGGTTCAGGGGTGGCTTGATCCCAGTCTACAAGTATTTAAATGGGGAACAAATATTTGATAAAGGGCTATAGCAGACAACGGCTAGTGAAATACAATGGCCAGGCCTTGAAGCTAGACAAACTCAAGACTGGAAGAAAGAGGGGTGGAAGCTGCTGCAGATGGAGATTAGTGAACAGGACAGATCACCCCAGAGCAGAACTGCCGCACTGGCTAGGAGTGATAAGACACCCCATCTGCTGTCCCAGTGCCCGTTATACAGTATAGCCAACTCTATTCCACCCACAGAGCTGTGGTTCCCTTGCTGACACCTCCTGTTTCCTGCCCCCCTCAGATCGCCCTTCCCAGCCTGGACTGAGCATGGATCCCCCGTCAGGAATGGTGAAGGAAGGGCTTCCCCTGAACATCACCTGCATGGCCCCTGGGGATGACAGTGAGCAGAGATTTCATTTCTACAAGGATGGAGTCGAGATTGTCCCAGGCCATTCGGGGTCTGAGATCAGCAGCACAGATCCCGGCATCAGCTCTGTGAACACCTCTGTGCTAACCATCCTGAAGGCTGGTCCCAACAACACCGGGGAATACACCTGCAGGTACAGAAAGAATGTGAGCGGGAGGTGGGCCCTGTCCCTTGGCAGCCAGGCTGTGAACATCACCGTGAACATCATCAACACAGGTGAGATTTCCCTCATTTCTTAAATCAGCTCCAGGGGTCACTTGCATTGGAGGAGAAAAGGGAGGTCAGACGAGATGACACTTGTCACATAGAGACAGAAAACAAAGTGGAGATGAAAATCCCTCTTCTCCCCCCAGCCCCTTTCTATCTATGATACTTCAATGGCCCAGGTATCCAAGCACCTCACAATGTTGATAATGGATTTCGCCCCTTGGTGCCCATTTCAGAGATGGGGAATGGCAGCAAGGACAGGATAAGTCCCACAGGTGACCTGTTTTAGAGCTGGAAATTGAGCCCTGACACCCTGTGTCCAAGGCCAGCCCCATAACCATTGGACCATCCTTCCCCTCTTTGGAAGGAGAAACAGGCAATTGCAGACGGAACGTGCCATAGACAACATCTCTCCTTGAGGGTCAAGCTCAGACAGCGCAGGTCACAGGGGTGTCAGAGGACAGGCAGACAGGAGGGGGACAGACACACAAAGAGAAAATTCAGGGGTCGGTGTCTACTGGTTTAAGAGAGAAGGGCTATGGGTGGGTTTCATTTCTCAGCTTCGTGGCTCCTGAGATTCAGGGGAGTTCGTCACAAGGCCTAAAGGCCCAGACACATGGATATCATGAACATCACACTTAGCAGTGATGTTCACCTGCTGGTTCCACGCGTGATTCTCCTCTCTCTGCAGCTCGCAGCTACCTCTGGGTCCGTGAGCTGGCGGTGGGTGGGTCTTTCTTCCTCATCAACGGCCTCATCCTCCTCGTCACCCACTGCTGCTTCCAGACCCAGGTGACTGGTGTGTTCCATGCCTAAAATTCTTTCTGTGAAGTGACACGTTTTGGGTGAAATCTCTGACCTGGAATTTCAGCCTGGTGGGGGAGGTTCTGGTGGAAGGTCCAAGAGTGAGATATGACAAACATCCACAGCATCTAAAAGGGTTTTAGCACCATGAACACTTCAGTAACCTATCGAAATGCAGTCATGTATGAGGTGGGGCATGACTGCAGCTGCACAGTGCTCATTCACGGCGTTTGCTTTCCCAGTATGAATTCAGGCACCTCTGCATTCTCACCCCACGTGGTACTGCAATGATGTGTATACAAGCTGTGCTTTGCGAAGCTCAGTAACAGCACCAAGGAAAATATGTGAGGACGCCGCAGGTGGAGTTATGGCCGTGCTCCACTAGTCTCTTTAAAGTCTGTAATTGAACAAAGGAGAAGCAGATCTGTCCAAGTCTAGAATACAAATGAAGCAGGGTGACCACTGGCAAGGGAATTGCAATGTACATATAAGGTAAACAAAGCCACCGAGCCACCAAAGAGAGGTGGTGATGACTCAACTATCAGCAGGGGCTGGAGATGGCACCCCCAGCAGACCTTCGAGCTTCTTGAACTACAGCCAATGAACTTAAAGAGACAGGCTCTCCAGAACGATAGAGAGAGGGTTATCCTAAGACGACAAGGGAAACCAGCACCTCAATGGAAGATCCTGACCGAGACCTTGTCGCCCAGACTGGACCAAGCCAAATTGCTGAGAAGCACCTTGACTGAAATCAGTGCCTTGTTTCATTGAGTTTTAGCCTTTCAGCTGCCTGTTTTCACTGTGATTTTCTTGTAATCATCTCTAGTGTGGTTTGATTTAACCCAGCATCACTTAACCCATGGCCATTTGTTAATAAACTTGTTTTATTTTAATCTAAACCAACCCAGTGCTGGGTTTGAATTCAAGTCATTGGTAACTCCAGCTAATGTGCCAAGCAGCTGGGGATTGTCTCTTTAAAGCAGGGAGCAAACCATGTTATTTCTCCAGAGGTGCCAGGGGAGGGCTGGATATTTCAGGGTGGATGGTTGGGGGGAAATTAAGGCCAGGGGGTGCTGGGATCCCTTGGCTAGTAGTAAATAAGGATGATGCAGACTGGACCATGCCGGGGGTGTACCAGGCAGGCTACTGGAGTCAGCGCTGCTAAAACAGCATGTTGATTGCAGACACTCGATGTCGGCTTGCCTGCTGGGCGGGGACATCCAGACAGAAAGCCATGGCACAAGAACATAAAAAGGCACCCAGGGAGAGGAGTGGGGTTAAGTGGACTACAGTAGAAGGGTTGAGTGTCCTGGTTGGGCACTGCTACAGAGGTCACAGCACTGGGGTCCTGGCTGGGGAAGCTCATGGTGCAAGAGTTCCACAGGTTAACTTTGAAATGTATTCTTTTGGGGAGTAAACCCAGACAAAGTCCCCCTTCTC
Organism: Emydura macquarii macquarii; assembly: GCF_026122565.2. NCBI lineage: Eukaryota > Metazoa > Chordata > Testudines > Chelidae > Emydura > Emydura macquarii. The sequence goes on along the minus strand of NW_027131673.1, from coordinate 18,096 downwards.
CTGATTTATTCTCCAGGGTTCACGCCCTCTGCAATCCTTAGATCCACTTGTTTTCTCGATTGGCTCGGTCCATATACCTTAATTGCAAATGTGTTCCTGGATCACTAGAACAGCCTTACTGTGGAGTCACACACTGTCCCGTTAGGCTCTACAGTCTATCTTGCCACCCTGACAGCTGGGCTTAGTGAGAATGGTCACGTACATCAAAAATCATACCCCATTTTGGTTGCGTCCAGTCCGAAGAGACTTACCCCAGATCAACTGATACCGTAGATCCTACACTAAAGACAATGCCTGCAGCCAATCCCAGAATAAAGGAGCTAAATGTTTATTAACTAAGAAAAAGGAATCAGAGAGTTATCCATAGCTTAAAGCAAGCAAATATATCCACACCAACAAGTTTCCATCTAAATCCAAAGAGTGACAGAGCTCTCTCAATTCAAAGTGTCTTTCAGGGCAGACCTAGGAGGAAGCCCTTGGGGAATCTCTAGATTCAGTTCAGAGTCTCTGGACCTTCAATGTTCAGACAGCCAAATAGAGGCACGTTTTTCTTCTTGGGGATTTTAATTCCCTTCCCCCAGGGTTTAAAAAGTCGGGATGCGTCTCCTCTTCATAGGACACAATGAACAAAGTGTTTTTGTCCTCTGATGTTCCCCAATGGCTTGTCTAGTGCCTGTAGGGCCTTTTTTGTTGTGCAGGAAATAACAACTTCTGTGGCAAATTTGTATTTCACACTTGGCCATGCTTCTCTCCAGGCTGTGAGTGTTCACAATTTCAGAGCAAACACTTAACTATCACCTTATACCGTGGAATATAGACATGATCTTTGGGATTAATGAAGGCAGCTGTATACATGCATTTCATAGAGTCTAAACCCAGAAGACATTCTTATCAACTAATATTGATTTTGAGCAAAATTAACACACAGGTGACCTGCCTATGACATTGTTAATTCTTAGATAATGCCAGCAGCCTAGCCCATCAGACCTGCCAGTGTCAGAGAAGCCATGCTGTTTTTCTTTTCTGCCAGTGAGCTTGATCCGTGCAGACATGCATATCCACATTCCTTTGTCTACAGCCACCTTGTTTATCAACCACCTTCATAGCCTATTTCCATATGATCTTGGGGTATACAAGATATGGATGCCTGGAGGGCAGTGGGAGACCATGCAGAGTGACATAGAGAGGGTTTCCACCTTTATTTACCTGCCTTCTGAGTCTGCTTTGTCACCACTGCACTATACAGCACATGTTCATCTTCAGCGGACTGGGCTTTGGTTGTCAACTGGGTTGTGTGGGCCATCCAAGGCTGAGAATGATATGAGCGCGTAGGTGATTTCTGAGCCCTGGTGGGGGAGCAAAGAGAAATGGTGAGGGGGAGGGGTGCACAGACACTAACTACTTGGATAAAGGGATGGAGGATATGCCTATAAAATCAGACATTTCAAGGACATTGTAGGACAGGCTCAAAGTGATCTTACACATAGGAAAATGGCCCTGAAATCAATAGAATAAAATTCAGTGAAGTGCAAAGTACTCCACATCATAAGGGAAAATTAGAGGCACCAGCACAAAATGGGGTATAAGTGGCATGGCAGCAGTACTGCAGAAGAGACGTTCTAGTAGAGCACAGAGTGCACTTGAGTCAACAACACGTGGTTTTGTAAGTAAGATACAGCAGGCAATTGTCCTGCTCCACTGGGCATGGGCAAGGACTAAGCTGGCATGCTGTTCTCAATTTCTGGTGACTGACTTTAAGAAAGATGTAAACACACTGGAGAGGGTGAAAGAACAGGGCATGTCTGGTCTAGACACGAAAAGGTTGAGGGGGGGAATGATAACCATCTTCTAAGATGATGTTATAAAGAGAACGATGATGGATTGTTCTCCATGTCCACTGAAGGTAGGAGAAGACTTAATGGGCTTAAGCTGTGGTAAGGGAGATTTAAATTACACTTAGAAAGCTTTTCCGAATCTCTAAGAATGCTGAGCTCTGGAACAGGTGACTAAGGGGAATTTCCATCACTGGAGGTTTTTAAGAGCAGTTGGACAAACATCTATAGGATTGGTCTAGGTTTAAATAATCCTACCTCAGCACAAGGGGCTGGACTAAATGACTTATTGAGGTCCCTCCAGCCCTACATTTCTGTGATTCACTGGAGGTTTGGGGTGATGGGAAAAGGGATGACCAATTTCCAGCCCTTCCTCCTGTGTGAACTATGCAGAACCTCTTGGCAGCTGTTATCTGATTGTCCCACACCAGAGAAGCAACTGTATCTCAGAACTGAGCAAAAAGTCAGGCCACGCAGTTTCAAGCCAGTTGGACTGAGCTGGGTTTTGAAGCTTAGCCTGTAAGTCGATTGATGGTACCTGTTCCCTCTGCTCTGCTCCAGCACCCGTGGCTTTTGGTCCCTTATTATCATGACCGGGATCCAGGTTTCTGTTGCATTCTCTGCCCTCAGATCCCTTGGTGCTTTCCTGAAGCTTTTCACCTAAAACACAACCAGACGAGAACAGAGCTGAAGTGGTGAGAGATGGTGAGGAAATGACTAGCTATAACGTGCGACCTTGAGAAAGAAGAAGTTAAACCCAGTTTTGTACCCATTGATTTCAGTAAATGTGTGTTTCTGTGGCTTCTACCAGGGCATAGAGTGTAAATAGATTCAATACTTGCTCTGTATTGTTGTAATTATATATTTCCTGAACCTGAAGCCATGAAGATACTGGTAGTGGTTAACTATTTTACCCCTCACTAAACCTTAATCGTAACCACAATGGATGATCTTTGTGCTCACATCTAACGTAAGTTCTATTGCTTGGCCATAGCCGTAACAACTAACCCTAACAACCTGAGAATAAATTTGGCCCAGGGATCAGGGTTCTTGTCTTGCCTTCTCATTGAAGAGTAAATACCTCATTCACCATGTATATTTTAGATTTGATTTCCATATCCACACCATGGTAGGGTGCTTGGTGGTTGTTAATGGTGTATAACTATTTAACCTGATATCTACATATTAGTTTCTGGTTAGACCCTACCGAGGGTGCAGATGGGAGATCACAGCCCCTCACTTCCTTTCACACACCTCTTTTTTTCCTCCTGAAGCAGCAGATGAAAGCAGCCAGGGTTCAGCCAGAAGCAAGATGCCACCTGTTGCCAGCAACAGAATATCACAGAGATGGAATAGCCCTGTTCATGTAAGAGACCAAGACAAGGGAGGAAAGAGGAGATGAGAACAGCTAGACATCCCTGGGAAAAGACTTAGACCCACAAAGGAAGCCGTCCTTGCAACAGACTTACTGGGACAATCCTTCTCAATGTTGTCCCTGGCACATTCCATCTGCAATAGCCTGTTTCTCCTTCCAAAGAGGGGAAGGATGGTCCAATGGTTATGGGGCTGGCCTTGGACACAGGGTGTCAGGGCTCAATTTCCAGCTCTAAAACAGGTCACCTGTGGGACTTATCCTGTCCTTGCTGCCATTCCCCATCTCTGAAATGGGCACCGAGGGGCAAAAATTACCAACATTGTGAGGTGCTTGGATACCTGGGCCATTGAAGTATCATAGATAGAAAGGGGCTGGGGGGAGAAGAGGGATTTTCATCTCCACTTTGTTTTCTGTCTCTATGTGACAAGTGTCACATTGTCTGACCTCCCTTTTCTCCTCCAATGCAAGTGACCCCTGGAGCTGATTTAAGAAATGAGGGAAATCTCACCTGTGTTGATGATGTTCACGGTGATGTTCACAGCCTGGCTGCCAAGGGACAGGACCCACCTCCCGCTCACATTCTTCCTGTACCTGCAGGTGTATTCCCCGGTGTTGTTGGGACCAGCCTTCAGGATGGTTAGTACAGAGGTATTCACAGAGCTGATGCCGGGATCTGTGCTGCTGATCTCAGACCCCGAATGGCCTGGGACAATCTCGACTCCGTCCTTGTAGAAATGAAATCTCTGCTCACCGTCATCCCCAGGGGCCGTGCAGGTGATGTTCAGGGGAAGCCCTTCCTTCACCATTCCTGACGGGGGATCCATGCTCAGTCCAGGCTGGGAAGGGGGATCTGAGGGGGGCAGGAAACAGGAGGTGTCAACAAGGGAACCACATATCCAAGTGTGGAATAGAGGTAGCTATACTGTATAACGGGCACTGGGACAGCAGATGGGGTGTCTTATCACTCCTAGCCAGTGCGGCAGTTCTGCTCTGGGGTGATCTGTCCTGTTCACTAATCTCCATCTGCAGCAGCTTCCACCTCTCGGGTGGGTCCTGGACGTCCCAGGCCTGGCTTATCCTGATACAGACCTGGTCACGCAGGCCCGTCTACAGAAAGGAGCCCCAGTATTAAACTGGCAGAAGGGTAATGTAGCCAGTAACTCTTCCCTATTCACCTCCTCCACACCATTCTTCACTTCACAGACCTTTAATGCTCAAGAAAAGTCTCAGAAGAAATATTAATAAATTCTAAATTCAGAAGAGATTATTGTGATCATTTAGTCTGACCTGTGCAATGCAGGCCGGAGCATATCTCTACACTGATTCCTGTTTGAACTAGAGTAGATCAAAAGTAGCAGTACAAAAACATGAAATCAGGACACAAACGGCCAGTGATGGACAATCCACTTTGACACTTAGTAAATTTTCCAATGGTTAATTACTCTCATTGTTAAAAATTTACCTCTTTTTTCCAGTCCTGAGTTTGTCTAGCTTCAAGGTCTGGCAATTGTATTTCACCAGCTGTTCTCTGCTACAGCCCATTATCAAATATTTGTTCCCCATTTAAATACTTGTAGACTGGGATCAAGCCACCCCTGAACCTTCTCTTTGTTCAGCTAGATTGAGCTCCTTGAACATTTCACAGGTTTTCCAATTCTTGAATCATCCTCGTGGCTCTTCCTTGACTCCTCTCCAGTTTATCCACATCCTTCTTGAGTGGTGGACACACCAGAACCGGACACCAGATTCCAGCACTGTTCGCACCAGTGCCACATGCCGAGACAAAATAACGTCATCATTCTTGCTGGAGATTCCTGTTGATACATCCCAGTATGCCGTTAGCCCCCTTGGCCCCAGCCTTGCACTGAGAGCTCACATCCCGCGGACTGCCCACCAAGACCCTCTGTCTTTTTCAGAGTTACCAAATGCCTCAGGGTTTAAGACAATCTCTTGCTATAAGACCTTCGTGGCGGGGTAATTCTCTCACCTCTCTCTCCTGTTTGTGAATGGATTGGTACAATGGGTCTGCCTAAGAGAGCAGGGGATGGGACTCAATCACCCTTCCAGTCCCATGCATGGTGGACTTTTTTTGCACCTTCCTTTGAAACCTCTGATGTCAGCCCCTCTCAGACATAGGATTGAGGATTAGATGGGCCCTCCGCTCTGAGCCAACCGATGATGTGCCCTAACAAGCGAATGCTGTCTTGGTGTGCAAAAGCAGGGGAATCTCACCAGGGAGCCGAGAAGTTATTTTACCTCTATTTGGCCTGGGTGCGACGGTAGCTGTCTTGTGGTGTCCCTCCCTTTCAAGAAGGTAATTTAGAGAGGGGTCAGAGAAGAGCCATGAAAACCTGACTTACCACATAGATTCCAGGAGCTCAATTTATTTAACTCAGCCAAGAAAAGGCTAATGGGTGGCTTGATCCCAATCTGTAAATATCTATGTCAGCCACCCCCAGGAGCTGTGCAAACAAATTAGATGTAGACTCCATGTTTTATTGTATAAGTGAGATTAAAGTAGATATGTTTCCTTTACTGTTATGATAATGGTATAGAGCTGTTTAGTGGGGCATAAGTGGACTCTGTCTTGTTAGTTTCTTGCGGTGAACTCTTTCCTGAAACTTGTACTATTGAATCTAAAAATATCTTGATAAATTCTCTTTGTGTGCATGAGGAAGGTATGTGCAAGACATAAAAAGACACCAACCTAAACTGTTCTGACAACAAAAAGGGGAGTGAAGACACCAACTGCCCCATCCTAACCCTGAAGGCCGAAGAATGCCTATCAACGACCTTAAAGTGCAAATAAACATCCTGAAAGTAGAGGAGGATCCACCCTTGGAACAAAGATAATAAGAAACCAGAATAATCATGTTTGCAATTAGCTGGTGATTAATAACTATACTGAACCTAGAGACCGCATGACGCACCAAGGCCCATAGACTTACGTGAGAGGCAGCAAGTATAAAAAATAGGGTAAAAATATGGAAACTTTGGGTCTTGTTCTGCAATTGTCATCTTGGAGCATCGGATTCGCAGCTGACAGAGGCCCAGCTCCCTCCTTGTGCCATGCCTAGTTGGCCATTAGGCTGGCTTGAGCAACACATAAAAGGACTGGAAATTATATCACACGGGCTAGCAGAACTTCTTGGGTATGAATGTGTGTGTGAACGTGACAGCTTTTTAATATTCATACATTTACAATAAATGCGGTGTATTGCCATGTCCCTCTGAATAAGATTATACTAGTCTTTTCTTTTACAAGTATAACATCTACATGGGGAACAAATATTTGATGAAAAGTTCCATAGGTGTGTTGCAGCAGAATTCCCAGTATTGCCCCCCCGCCCGCTGGTGCCAACAGTAAAATCTGAATTATTAGATCTGTTGTTTACAGTATTTAGTTGTTATGCTGCTATAAGGAAACCGCCTACGCACCCCAGTGTCTTTGTTGCCCACAGATAACGGGCTTGCCATAACAGCTTCACCCAAGGCCACATGCCTCATCATAGTCTGGCACAAATGTACATCCCTCCTCCAATCCAGAGCTAAAACTTGTGACGCATTCTCTAGTGTATAAAAAGGGGTCTATGCCCAAATTGAGGGATCCTGATCAACCGCCCAACTATTCCCGTGATGAAAACGTATTGAACGACATGCGACTCCTTCTGTGCCTAGTGGTGAGATATAAAAAGTAACTGCTTTGCCTGTTTCTCTGCCTGCTTTATATGATAATCATTTAAGCTACGTATTAAGTATTACAGCGTGTACTCCATATTCCTTAATAAAATTTTGTTGTATTATCCAACTGACTGATTGCTGACTCTGGGGGATCCATAACCTGTCGAGACAAGGTGTAGCTGTGTTAGTCTGTATACAGCAAAAACAACAAGAGGCCTGTAGCACTTTAAAGACTAACAAATATATTTTCTGCAGGCATAAGCTTTCGTGGGCTGTAACCCACTTCGTCAGATGTAAGGAATAGAAATATATACATATCCAAGGGTAAGTAGCAACAATGGGGAAGGTAGATAAAAGCAAAGTCCATACAGCTAGAGTGGTTGAGGCCTATTCACAACCATTGAGTAGGAGGTGAGAATGTGTGAACAGTGACAATTACTTCTTGTATTGAGATAACCATTCCAAGTCCTGGTTCAGACCCAGTTCGAGTGTGTCAAGTTTGTAGATGAGTTCCAGCTCTGCAGTTTCTCTTTGAAATCTGTGTTTGAAGTTTTTTGTAGAAGTATGGCAACTTTCAAAACGGTGACAGTGTGCCATGGGAGATTAAAGTGCTCTCCGACTGGTTTATGGATGTTATTATTTTTTATATCTGATTTGTGTCCATTCATTCTTTTACGTAGTGACAGTCCGGTTTGGCCAATGTACATGGCAAAGGGGCATTAATGGCACATGATGGCATATATAACATTAGTAGATGTTACAGACAGCCCTGCAACCTGAAGCAAATACTCACCAGCAATCATACACCCTACAAGAAGACCAACCCAGGAACCTACCCCTGCAACAAACCCCATTGCCAGCTCTGCTCACACATCGACTCTAGTGACACCATCACAGGTCCTAACCACATCAGCCACACCATAACGGGCTCATTTACCTGCACATCTACTAACTCCAAGGCCCATGCTGGGTTAAAGAGGTTGCTTCTGCTGGGTGAATCTGCTTCTTCAATGAACTACCTAAAAAGCAACTGAGAGATGGGGCAGCCACAGGTGCAGGGACAGGTTGTGATGATGCAGCTCCAGGTCCTGCTGGTCACTCGGGAACCCGGTTATCCAGGATGGAGACACCTGAGAGGTGAATGTGGGGGAGTGGATGAAAGAGCAAGAAAGGAAAAGGGGGAACGAGACAACAGAAAATGGGGGAGTGAAGAGAGGCTGCTTCGGAAATAGAGGAAGTGAGAGTGAGAGAGAAAAGGAGGGAATGGGGCGTGAAGATGAGGAGAAATGCAGAGGGAGGGAGTGAAAGGGAAAGACACAGCTGGAGGACGCCAGAAGGTCACAGACCAAGCACAAGGAGGATGGTCAAAGGCAGAAAGAGGCTGAATGAGACAAATCCAGAAGAAGCCTGGAGAGGCCAACAGTGAGAGGAGGTGGGGCAGAGAGAGGGTGAATTAAACTCAAAGGCGCAGAGGGAATGCGGGAATGAAGAAGAGATAGGTGGGGAGGATGAAGAGGAGGGAGACAGGGAAAGGGGGAGATCGAAGGAAGGCGTGAATGAGGCAGACACAGAAGGAGGGGTGCAGGGAGACAGATGTTTAGCTCTGTGCTGGGGGTCCAGGCTTAGTCAGAAAGATCCATCCCCAGTCCCCGTATCCTGTGAGCTGCCTGGTCCCCTCTGATAACAACCACAGGAAGTGCTGCTGAAGGGATGCTGGTGCCTCCCCACCCCACCGCTGAGAAACCACGGGCTGTGGGCTGGCCACATCCGGGTCTGGGGGTTCCCAGCATGCCTTGCAGCTCCCAGCTGCTCTGCAGGGCCAGGGCTGACAACAGCAGAGAGGAAGAGAGGATCCACAAAGAAACCCTGGAGATGCAGAGTTACCTAGCAACAGCTCCTCAGTGCATCCCTTACCTTGGCTTGGTTCAGGGACACCAGCCCTGCATGGGGGACACTGCTCCATCTGTGCAGGGTGATGGGGCCAGCACCGGAGATGGGGGTGAGCACTGCTAGGGAGGGCAGAGTGCCTGCTACTGAGTCCCCACTACAATCCCTGAAGCACAGCACCCTCTAGTTAAAAGGGTTTCATTGGAGCTGGGAATTTCCCCATCCTTAGCTGACCCAGAGATGCTTCGACAGAAAGAAAGGACAGCGGTGGACAGGACCTCACTTCCTTGGGTTAGCTCTGAAGCTGCTGCCAAGATCCTGCTATAAACTACTCATCTAAACACCCCTCGCAGGGTTCATTGCCCTCACACCCCTGGAGACTCTGACATGCCCCAAATTTGTCGGCTCCCACTAGAGCCTCTTAATATTCTCCCATATTTTCAATGCCCCTTCGTGTCCCAGCAGGGGTGTTATACCTGCATCTGGCCAGTTTCTTGACAAGTGGGGCACATGGGCTGAAAGCTGCTGGCTGGCTGGTTACCTCATCACAGCCTCTTCCAAGACCCCAAAGTGGTTGAAGGACCCTCAGAGTCATGGGGATTCTTGTGCAGGGTGGAAGCCAGGGTCCGGATGTCGATAAAAACAGATGCAGCTACCCTGCCTGGGTGTTAGCAGCCAGAGTGCTGCTACATTTCTGAGGGAAGATCCGGGACGGGGGTGGGGGTGACCCTTCAGTATAACCACAGCTGGTGAGACCAAGGGTGTGGCCTGCTATGTCACAGTGTGGAGCTAGTGGTTAGAGTAGGGGGGCTGGGAGCCAGGACTCCTGGGTTCTCTCCCTGGCTGTGGGAGGAGACTGGGGTCTAGTGGTTACAGCAGGGGGAGCTTGGACTGTGAGGACTCTTGGCTTCTATTGACAACTCTGGGAAGGGAGTGATGTCTGATGGTTAGAGCAGAGGGACAGGGAGCCAGGACTCCTGGTTCCTCCTCCCAGTTTAAGCAGAGGGCAGCATCTGTGGGTCTAGTGAGCTCAATCTGTTTAGCTTCTCAGTGTAACCCTTCTGCCAGTCAGCAGCCCCAAGGGCTCAGTTCAATATCGGGGGCAGGTGTCTGTCAATGACACAACCACCAAACCAGCTCCAGCCTCCACCCTGTCACCTGGGAAATCACATGCCAATCCTTGCGTGCCCCCAACACTTCCCATCTCGCAAACACAGAGTCTGAGTCTAGAAAGTCAACTTTTTAATAGAAGGCAGGAATGAATGAACAGTCAATATGGATTCACAAAGGGAAAGTCATGCCTGACCAACCTGATTGCTTTCTATGAAGAGGTGACTGGCTCTGTTGATGTAGGCAAAGTGGTGGACATGATAAAGAAGTATGGGTTGGACGAATGGAATATAAAATGGATCGAGAACTGGCTAGGGCATAGGGCTCAACGAGTAGTAATCAATGGCTCCATGTCTAGCTGGCAGCCTGTCACAAGTGGAGTGCCCCAGGGGTCGGTCCTGGGGCCGGTTTTGTTCAACATCTTCATTAATGATCTGGAGGATGGGGTAGATTGTACCCTCAGCAAGTTTGCAGATGACACTAAGATGGGGGGAGTAGTAGATACCCTGGAAGGTAGGGATAGGAAACAGAGTGACCTAAACAAACTGGAGGATTGGGCCAAAAGAAATCTGATGAGGTTCAACAAGGACAAGTGCAGAGTCCTGCACTTAAGACGGAAGAATCCGAAGCACAGCTACAGACTGGGGACCGCCGAGCTAGGCAGCAGTTCTGCAGAAAAGAACCTGGGGGTAACGGTGGATAAAAAGCTGGATATGAGTCAGCAGTGTGCCCTGGTTGCCAAGAAGGCTAATAGCATATTGGGCTGCATTAGTAGGAGCACTGCCAGCAGATCACGGGAAGTGATCATTCCCCTCTATTCGGCATTGGTGAGGCGGCATTTGGAGTATTGTGTCCAGTTTTGGGCCCCCCACTGCAGAAAGGATGTGGACAAGTTGGAGAGAGTACAGCGGAGGCCAACAAAAATGATGAGGGGGCTGGAGCACAAGACTTATGAGGGGACGCTGAGGGAAACTAGGCTTGTTTAGCCTGCAGAAGAGAAGAATGAGGGGAGATTTGACAGCAGCCTTTAACTACCTGATTGTGGGGGTTCCAGGGAGGATGGAGCTAGGCTGTTCTCAGTGGTGGCAGATGACAGAACAAGGAGCAACGGTCTCAAGTTGCAGGGGTGGCAGTCTAGGTTGGACATTAGGAAAAAGTTTTTCACTAGGAGGGTGGTGAAGCACTGGAATGGGTTACCTAGGAAGGTGGTGGAATCACCATCTTTATTGGTTTTTAAGATGCGGCTTGAAAAAACCCTCGCTGGGATTATTTAGCTGAGGTTAGTCCTGCTTTGAGCAAGGGGTTGGGCTAGATGACCTCCTGAGGTTCCTTCCAACTCTATGATTCTATGAATTCAGCACTGCTTTCAGGAACAGTGCAAACAGAATTCATAAACCCCAAACCCTCGAGCAGAACCTGTCCCACCCCAGAGTCCGTGCCCTATGCCTCTCCTTTCTTGCTTCCCGCTGCCCGATCGACTGATATAGCTGCACTGCCTGCCTCTCCGGCACAGTGCTCGGCTAGCCCCCTCTGCCCGCCTGTTGCCTCGGCAGGTTTCTCCCAGTCTTAAAGTGATTTCAACTCTTAGAACAATTTTTTTAATATTGACTCCTGGAAGAGCAACAACAAACTCCTGGAAGAGCAATTTTTTTAACATCAATGACACCTGAACCCAAACTCCTAAATCCTTCATAGTCTGTCTGTTTAACTGAGAAACCAACCAAACAAGAACCAACACATTTTCAGATCTTCCTCTGTACTGCTAAGCTTCCTAAAGCCGGCGATGTGCACACCAGATTTCACTGTCATCATGGGATACTGCCATGCTCCCAGCTTTTGCAAGTCTTCACCAAAACATTATACTTGTAAAAGAAAAGATGAGCTTGATCTGATTCGGGGGGGACAAGGCAACACACCACATTTATTGAACATGTAAGAATACCAAAAAACCGTCACATTCACACACATGTTTATAAAGTTCTGCGAGCTGGTGTGATATAATGACCAGTCCTTTTACGCGTTGCTCGAGCCAGCTTAGGCTGGGCATGAGGAGGGAGCCAGCCGGCCTCTGTCAGATGCAAATCCGATGCTGCAAGATGACAATTGCAGAATGAGACCCAAAGTTTCCATGTTTTTACCCCATCTTCTATACTTGCTGCCTCTCATGTAAGTCTCTGGGCCTGGCTGTGTCATGCTGCCTTTAGGTTCAGTATAGTTGTTAATCACCAGCTCATTGCAAGCCTGACAATTCTCTTATTTCTGTGCTTTGTTTGTTCCCAGGGTGGATCCTTCTGTACTTTAGGGTCATTAATTTGCACTTTGGGGCCATTGAAAGGCATTCTTCGGCCTTCAGGGTGAGCTGAGCTGGAAGGCCCCCAGAGGTCACAGCCTCACGTAGCCCTTTGAGGAAGGAAGAGCTGGCTGTTGCAGCAAGCGTGTGGTCTCCAGGACGCCCTGGGTGTGTGATGGGCACCCCACTTGCGAGAGGGGAATTAGTTCAAGTGGTAGCGCGCTCGCTTCGCATGCGAGGGTCAGCGGGATCAATACCTGCATTCTCCAGGCCAGCGCTAGCGGAAGACCCTTCTCTCGCCTTTCGAAGGTGTTGTCAGCCAAGGGTCTGAGCACTTCCAGTGGCCTCCCTCTGCCTCCAGAAGAGCCAGAACCTGTGTGCTGGAGAGTGGCTCATCTTCCCCCTTTGGATGGCCGGAAGACTGGGGGTAGGCAGTGGTGTTGGGCTCCAACGGAAGATGGCATGTTTTGTATGCGTGCATTGCAGAGAGAGCAGGAAATCAATGCCCATGTTATCCAGGGTGCTTTCTGGTTGGCGAGGGTCCTGCCCCTTCTTCGCAGACCTGGCAGCAGAGCGCTGTCCCTCCCCCCTGCTACTCTTCACAAAGCTGATGGATGAGGATGGAGTGCCACTCAAATGCAGAAGTATTAGTATCCTGGGAATATGCTGCGTGAGTGAGCAGACGGGCAGGGGAGCTTGATGCCAGCAAAACTGAGGCCACGAATCCCACGCGGTCGCCCAGCCGTCTACTCCTGAGTGGAGTGCACAGAGAACTTAGCATAAGCCAAAGTGGGCAAGGGCTGCGCTGGCGTGGGGCAGTGAGCCTGTGGGGATCCCTCCAGATTGAGGGAGGGCTGTTTCGCTCTCTGCTGGCTCAGGGGCCAGGGAACCTGCATCCAGCCTGCTAAAGATGCCCGTCTGGGTTTGCCACTGCCTCTGCTCGGGTTAGAGCTAAGTGGTGGTCTCTTCTTAAGTATGGCACTTGTCCCAGAGCTTACACTGACCCTGAGACACAGCGCAGGGAGGGAGCGTCGGTATTTGTGATGAGGAGCGTGGCTGGGAGCCGGGACCCCTTTCCCAAGTCTGGGTATCCCCCAAACGAGGCTGTCTTGTACTTAAGTCTCCAGAGCCCTTCCTTTACCTAGCTGGGGAATTAGCTCAAGTGCTAGAGCACTCGCTTGGTCTGTGGGAGGCCTCAGGATTGGTGCCTGCATTCTCCAGCAAGGCTGTGTGGGTCCCTGCAGGGGCTCTCGGTGTACTGAGTGTCATTAACCATGAGGAAAAGGCATCAAAGTCCTTCTCTATTTCCCCTCCACAGCCAACCAGTGTCTTTCACTTTTTTCTACCACATTCCTGGCCTCGTGAGCGCTCCCCCCCTTTGACCAGCTGAACTCGACAGCCCTCGGGAAGCTTCGTAAGGGGTTCTCCTAGTGCGGACTCAGATGTGAAAAGCCCGTGAGAGTTCATGAGTTATTGGGAGAAGTGTGAAAAGGAGGTGCAGGATTGGCTCCTTTTCTTAGCACATCACCTCAGTTTTGGCGGCTTTCCCTTCCCCCTTTCTGCTTTATGGCCCGACCTCCGGTTTCATTTTCAGAGGCGTGCATTTCTGGCAGGGGGGCCAATTGTAAAACTTTTCCTGTTCCGTGGGGAGCATCAGGACTCTCTCTGTGCGTCTCTGATGTCGCTCTGAGCGTGTGTGTTCGTGAGCTTTCTCGTTCAGTTGTAGCCATTTGAAACTTTGGAAGGTTTGCAGAAAGAAGAGCTTCTTCTAGCATCAGGTGGACTTTTTCCCCTCGTAGGGCCCTTTGGGGAAAAGCTTAGCCACGTGATTGTGGCTGAGTGGGGTTTCCGCAGTGCCGCCATGGCCGGGGCGAAACCCTCGGCGTGCGCGTTTGGCTGGCGGTCAGCAGAGCCCCGTGCCCCCGTCTTCTCTTTGCCCCAGGGAGGGCTGCTTTAAGGGCAGTTGAATCGAGGAGGCAACGGGCAGAAGACAAAGCAAATGAAGCTGCCTCCAAGTGGTGGTGCCCCTTGGAAGAGTGCTGGTGCCGGTGCCGCTCCTTGGTGTGTGAGCTATGGGCCGGAGCGTGTTCCTGGGGGGCCGTCTGTGGGAGGAGGGAGGACGGGGGTCCAGGGAAGACCCAGCCTCGCCCTGCAGAGGTGGACACTTAAGACACTCCCCTGGATTGGGGTGCCAACTATTAAGTCTTCCTCTGTGGCTTGGGCTGGAGAGCACGGGCAGCTGGAGCATCCATTTGGGTAGAGATGGCGGGGGGCAGGAATTCGGGCCACCAGGTCAACCCATTGGGGATAATGGGGCTTAAGAGCAACACTGTGGTTTGCTTATTGGGCCGCCAGCTCAAGCCTCTTCTCCTAGGAGCGGGCGAGGCAGCCAGCCAGGGGAGCCCTGCACGCCCCCGGGCTGAAGCACCCTTGAGCCAGCAGGTCCAGCCGGGAGCCTGGAGAGGGGAGGAAAGGAGGTGAGCGGAGCCTCCTGCCACCAGGTTCCTTCCCTCTGCCCAGCACCAACGCTGGCTGGATCCTCCTCCCGTCAAGACTCTTGCCCTCTCTCTGCAAGCCGATCTGTCCAACTCTTGCTTTTTCCCATTTTGGCCTCCCCGCCCATAGCAGTCTGACCAAAAAGCGGAAGCCAACTTGCCCAGCCCACCGATGGGCCCGCATGGGCCTTGGAGCCACAACCTCGGTGTTATAAAACCCACATTCCAACCAGCTGAGCTGGAAGGCCCCCAGGGGTCACAGCCTCACGTGGCCCTTTGAGAAAGGAAGCGCTGGCCGTCGCAGCAAGTGTGTGGCCTCCGGGACGACCTGAGTGCGTGAGGGGCGCCCTGCTTGTGAGAGGGAAATTAGCTCAAGCAGTAGCGTGCTCGCTTTGCATGTGTGAGGCAGCAGGATGGATGTCTGCCTTCTCCAGCTCAGCGCTAGCGGAAGACCCTTCTCTTGTCTTTTGAAGGTGTTGTCAGCCAAGGGTCTGAGCGCTTCCAGTGGACTCCCTCTGCCTCTTGACGCGCCAGACCCTACGTGCTGGAAGGTGGCTCATCTTCCCCCTTTGGATGGCCGGAAGACTGGGGGTTGGCGGCGGCACTGGGCTCCAACGGAAGATGGCACACTTTATGTGCGTGCCTTCCAGAGAGAGAGAGCGGGAAATCAATGCCCGTGTTATCCAGGATGCTTTGTGGATGCCGAGGGCCCTGTCCCTTCTTCGCAGACCTGGCGGCTGAGCGCTGTCCCTCTTGCCCTGCTACTCTTCACAAAGCTGAGCGGCGAGGATGGAGTGCCACTCAAATGCAGAAGTATTCGTATCCTTGGAATGTGCTGCGTGAGTGAGCGGACGGACGGGGGAGCTTGATGCCAGCAAAGCTGAGGCCACGAATCCCAGGCTGTCTCCTGCACTTGCCCAGCCTTCTGCCCCTGAGCGGAGCGCACAGAGAGCTTAGACTGAGCCAAAGCGGGCAAGGGCTGCATTGGCGTGGGGCAGTGAGCCTGTGGGGTTCTCTCCAGGTTGAGGGAGGGCTGTTTCGCTCTCTGCTGGTTCAGGGGCCAGGGAACCTGCATCCAGCCTGCTAAAGATCCCCGGCTGGGTTTGCCACTGCCTCTGCTCGAGTTAGAGCTAAGAGGTGGTGTTTTCTTAAGTATGGTGCTTGTCCCAGAGCTAACGCTGACCCTGAGGCACAGCGCAGGGAGGGAGCATCGGTGTTAGTGACGAGGAGCGCGGCTGGGAGCCGGGACCCCTTCCCCAAGTCCGGGTATCCCCCCAAACGAGGCTGTATTTCGCTTAAGTCCCCGGAGCCCTGCCTTTGCCTGGCTGCGGCCTAAAGGCTCTGCCATGGTGGGGAATTAGCTCAAGCGGTAGAGTGCTCGCTTTGCATGCAAGAAGCAGCAGGGTAAATGCCTACATTCTCTAGCGAGGCTACGGGGCCCGTTCTGTGGCTCTCATGAGTGGGGGCTCTCAGTGTTCTGAGTGTCTCTAGCAATGAGGAAAAGGCACCAAAGTCCTTCTCTATTTCCCCCCCACAGCCAGCCAGTGTCTTTCTCCTTTTTATAACACATTCCTGGCCTCACGAGTGTCCCCCCCCCCCTTGACCAGCTGAACTTGACAGCCCTAGGGAAGCTTCGTAAGGGGTTCTCCTAGTGCAGCCTCAGATGCGAAAAGCCCGTGAGAGTTCATGAGCTGTTGGGAGAAGCATGAAAAGGAGGTACAGGACTGGCTCCTTTTCCTAGCACCTCACTTCAGTTTTGGCGGCTTTCCCTTCCCCCTTTCTGCCTTATGGCCCGACCTCTGGTTTCATTTTCGAAGGCATCCATTTCTGGCAGGGGGGCTAACTGCAAAACTTTTCCTGTTCCGTGGGGAGCATTAGGAGGCACACCCAGAGCATGGGGCTGTTACCCTGACCATTTTGACTCTTGCTTAGGATAAAAAGAATCATCATTTTTTTAAAGACGCTTCATTATGTGCTCATGAAAATCATCCCCATTAGCAACACAGCTGCTAAAAAGAAACTTCTCCTATTAGCCAGGCACACCTGGGCTCTCTCGGGATTTACAGGCCAAAACATAGGTTGTTATGACTACAGGAGCATTAATCAGCACTCTGAGCAACGTTCGTGCCAGCTGAGATCTGCCCGTTGCCGGGAGGTTTGTCAAAGCTCTCAGGGAATTAAGGGCCAGTGGCAGAAATAGTCACTCCTCATTGTAATGGGTCCCAAGACGGGGCATTAGCACGGAAACGTTGTTGGGAAATGCAGGTCTCGGTGGCAGTCCCATCGGGGCTGGTTAGAAAAGAAAGTCGGAGGCATGGATTAAAGTTAGACAAAGGAAAGGGAGGGGTTTGTTCCTATGTTAAGCAGCCCCCTGATGTGTAAAGTAAAAAGGGTCAAGCCAGTTATGCCGGCTGCTGTGAAAGTCTGTCCCTTCATTCATAAATTCCACCAGAGTCTACCCTAGTGAAGGAATTTAATCGCGTGTGTGGACTGCAGTAAAGAAACTGGAGATTCCCACTAGGTTATCCAAGGCAACAGGGCCCAGGCACAGCGAGTGAAAGGCAATTCCAGGTTTCTAGGCCTTCGTGACAGAGATCAGCCAATGCTCCTGGGTTGTGATAGGCTTTGCCAGGATCCCCAGTTCTGCCCGTGTCCTCGGTCCTAGCCCACAGAACCCTACTCACAAGGCTCTTCCATCTCTGGGCTCATGCACTGTCACAGATCCACAGGTCGGGTGCTCCTTGCCAACACCTTCGGCTCAGAAATTGAGAGACAAACTCTTAAAAAGCAAGAGATTTGGGATATAAATCATGAGTTGCTCTCTTTTTTCCAGACATAAATCCATATAGTTATATGGCCAGTGGATTTATAAACCTCACTAGTGGTTGATGTAACAGGTCAGAACTCTTTACAAAAACTCTATTACAGCATCATAAAACGCTTTATTAAACATTTTTTGTTTAAATTCCTCCCCGTCCCCACCACCTTTGCTGGACAGCTCGGCTTGAGGTTAGGATGACAGAGTCTCATTTCACAGTGGGGCTGCCTTTTAATTTGTCAGAGCCAAAGCCCTGGAGAACATTGGGCAACTTAACTAAGGGCAACCGAGTGAAATCTTGTGTAATCAAACCGCGGTTACCTGAACGGGTGGGGAGAGTCTGGGGGGGAGGGGTTAGGCTCGAGGGTATGTGGGCGGATAGACCTGGCCCTGGAAGTGAGAGGGTGAGGTCCTGGGGTGTTGGGGGCAGGCCAAGCCCTGGGGTGTAGGAGGTGGGACCCAAGAAAAGGGGGTGTAGGGGCAGACCCACGGTGTGTGGGGGTAGGACCCAGCATAGGGTGGTGGGCAGGATGCAGGCTCAGGGTGGGGATAGGTACTGAAGAGGGTGTTGTACAGGGCAGGCCTGGGATGTGTGTGGGGAGGGGTAT
>NW_027131672.1:0-2733 GCF_026122565.2 Emydura macquarii macquarii | reverse complement strand
GATGACACTAAGTTAGGGGGAGTGGTAGATACCCTGGAAGGTAGTGACAGGATACAAAAAGACCTAAACAAACTGGAGGATTGGGCCAAAGAAATCTGATGAGGTTCAACAAGGACAAGTGCAGAGTCCTCCACTTAGGAAGAAGAATCCCATGCACAGCTACAAACTGGGGACCGACGAGCTGGGCAGGAGCTCTGCAGAAAAGGACCTGGGGGTTACAGTGGACAAGAAGCTGGATATGAGTCAGCAGTGTGCCCTGGTTGCCAAGAAGGCTAATAGCATATTAGGCTGCATTAGTAGGAGCATTGCCAGCAGATCGGGAAGTGATTATTCCCCTCTATTCGACATTGGTGAGGCTACATTTAGAGTATTGTGTCCAGTTTTGGGCCCCCCACTACAAAAGGATGTGGACAAGTTGGAGAGAGTCCAGCGAAGGACAACAAAATTGATTAGGGGGCTGGAGCACAAAACATATGAGGAGAGGCTGAGGGAACTAGGCTTGTTTAGCCTGCAGAAGAGAAGAATGAGGTGGGATTTGATAGCAGCCTTTAACTACCTGAAAGAGGGTTCCAGGGAGGATGGAGCTAGGCTGTTCTCAGCGGTGGCAGACGACAGAACAAGGAGCAATGGTCTCAAGTTGCAGTGGGGGAGGGTCTAGGTTGGACATTAGGAAAAAGTTTTTCACTAGGAGGGTGCTGAAGCACTGGAATGGGTTACCTAGGAGGTGGTGGAATCTCCATCTTTAGAGATTTTTAAGCTGTGGCCCAAAGATAGTATCAACCACTACCCTCAGGAACTGCATTATGGCAGCAGACAATCAGTGTTTCCCTTTACGTAATATCCATACCGGAGGAGATGTTTCTAGGGATAATGCTCAAAAACATAATACTCCAGCAGGGAGGTAAAAGTCTGAGTACCAAAATGCCTATTACTCTATATAACATAACATGTGATCTGTAAGGGACAGCTATATCCAAAAATATGATGTATTATGTCATACTAAACTTGGAGTCAGTTGTACCTTAAATTTCACATGATTTCTAGAGGTATAAACTGTTCATTACTGAGTGTAGTGAATCCACGTTTTCTCTTTACCCCTGGCATAGAAGAGCATTATTAACAGCCTTACACAAAAGGTGCATTTCCCAAGTGCTTTCACAAAGAGTAAATCATGTATTTTCAGTCTAAAATGACTTGTTTTAGCTTAAGGAAAGCAACAGCAAGAAAGAACAAGAGTACAGATAGAGCACTATGTATGCTTCCCTTCTAACAGGCTGCAACATCTCTGAAAACAAAATGGCTGTGTCCCCTACGGCAGAGTTCTTTGAAATGTAAAGGTGCAGTGCACAGAAAAAAAATCATAAGCATTTCATGTTACATAAACCATATAAATGTATTCTAAATAATGGTGATGTATCCAATAACATCTGTTGGGGACAATGCAGGGAAATCTTGAAGAGAAATTGCTATGCAAGACGAGAAAGAGATGACATTGATTTGCTGGGAAAGAAAGAAGACGTTGTCTGGACAGGAGATACTTGAGGTGGCGAGGGAGATTGAACAGCAGGATACAGACCATGGACTTCAGAAAAGCAGACTTTGACTCCCTCAGGGAGCTAATGGGCAGGATCCCCTGGGAGGCTAATATGAGGGGGAAAGGAATCCAAGAGAGAGCTGGCTGTATTTTAAAGAAACCTTATTGAGGGCACAGGAACAAACCATCCCGATGTGTAGAAAGAATAGCAAATATGGTAGGCGTCCAGCTTGGCTTAACAAAGAAGTCTTTGGTGAACTTAAACACAAAAAAAGAAGCTTACAAGAAGTGGAAGCTTGGTCAGATGACTAGGGAGGATTATAAAAACACTGCTCGAACATGCAGGAATGAAATCAGGAAGGCCAAAGCACAATTAGAGTTGCAGCTAGCAAGGGACATGAAGGGGAACAAGAAGGGTTTCTATAGGTATATTACCAACAAGAGGAAGATTAGGGAAAGTGTGGGCCCCTTACGGAATGGGGGAGGCAACCTAGTGACAGAGGATGTGGAGAAAGCTGAGGTACTCAATGCCTTTTTTGCCTCTGTCTTCACAGACAAGGTCAGCTCCCAGACTACTACACTGGGCAGCACAGAATGGGAAGGAGGTGAACATCCCGCAGTGCTGAAAGAACAGGTCCAAGACTATTTAGAAAGATTGGACATACACAAGTCCATGGGGCCAGATGCAATGCACCTGAGGGTGCTGAGGGAGTTGGCTGATGTGATTTCAGAGCCATTGGCTATTATCTTTGAAAGCTCGTGGCAATTTGGGGAGGTCCCTGATGACTGGAAAAAAGCAAATATAGTGCCCATCTTCAAGAAAGGGAGGAAAGAGGATCCAGGGAACTACAGACCGGTCAGCCTCACCTCAATCCCTGGAAAAATCATGGAGCAGGTCCTCAAGGAATCCATTTTAAGGCACTTGGAAGAGAGGAAGGTGATCAGGAACAGTCAACATGGATTCATCAAGGGAAAGTCATGCTTGACCAACATGATTGCTTTCTGTGAAGAGGTGACTGGCTCTGTGGATGTGGGGAAAGCTGTGGACGTGATATATCTTGACTTTAGCAAAGCTTTTGATACAGTCTCTCACAGTATTCTTATCAGCAATTTAAAGAAGTATGGGTTGGATGAATAGACTATAAAATGGATAGAGAACTGACTAGAGCATAGGGCTCAATGAGTAATGATCAATGGCT
>NW_027131671.1:0-2753 GCF_026122565.2 Emydura macquarii macquarii | reverse complement strand
CCGCCCATCAAACTCTCTCTAGAACACTCCCAAATCAGCATCAACATGCTGGGAACCACGATCAGCTTCAGCAAAGAAACCCAGCAGATACGTATGTAGAAGAAACCCATGGATCACCATGCTTATCTTCACAGATCCAGTAATCACCCCAGACATACCAGGAAATCAGTTATCTACAGTCAGGCACTCAGATACCACAGAATATTAATTGAAGAGAAAGTTCAGGATACACATCTTAACACTCTTGAAACAGCCTTCATCATACAAGGACACTCCACCAGAGAAGTAGATTTCATCATGGAAAAAGCCATTCAAATACTGCGAAAGAACCTATTTCAATACAGGGAGAAAAAAAACCAAAAACCCCACTGACTTCACACCCCTAATTGTCACTTACCACCCCACATTTGAATCCATAAAGACTATGATCAAACAGTTACAACCCATACTTAATGGGGGACACATCCTGAAAGAAATTGTTCCTGAACCCTCTCTTCTGGCCTTCAAACAACCCCCCCAACCTTGCCACGAATATCATTATACGCAAACTCCCCACAGACCAGGACGCAGCAGCTCAAAGCAGCAATAGAACCTGCCTGAACAACAGATGCAAAATATGTAGACATATTTCCATTGCTATGTTTCAAGATCCATGGGGCCTACACATGCCTGTCACAATATGTGGTGTAACTCATCCTGTGCATCAGATGTCCCAACAACATCTATGTGGCTGAAATCAGACAATCACTGTGCTCTCAAATGAACTCACACAGAAAATCAGGGGAGGGGAGAAGGCAAAAACACCTTATCACCAATGGACCAACACTTTTCTCAAAGCAATCACTCCATATCTGATCTGTCAGTCCTCATCTGCTAAGGAAACCTGAGCAATAAGACCTGCCTTGGAACTTAAATTCATAATTCTGCTGGACACTTAAAAAACAGGGACTCAAAAACAACACCCGTTTTGTGGCTCATTACAACACTTTATAACACACGCTGCTGCTACCAGCCCTCCTTTGTCCTATGACTGCAGATGTGTTAATAGTCCACTTAATTTTATGTGGTTACCTGCAACATGTGTTAACTCCTTATGGTTCACAATCTGTCTCACTTTTTATTTAGCCATGACACTCTGGTTACCTTCTCCAGACCTGAAGAAGAGCTCTGTGAAACTCAAAAGGTTGTTCCTTTCACCTACAGAAGTTGGTCCAATAAAAGATATTACCTCACCCATGTGTTATCTCTCATATCCTGGAACCAAAATGGCTACAACAACATTGAAATATTTATATATTGTTCTAGTTTTTTAATCAAATCGTTGTGCAGTAGTAAGTCAAATTCCTTACAGAAATCTAAGTATATTATATACACTGTTACCTTTATCAACCAGATTTATAATCTCATCATACAAACATATCAAATTCATTTGACAGGATCTATTTTCCATAAACCCATGTTGATCTGCATTAATTATATTACCCTCTTTGAATTCTTTATTAATAGAGTCTCATATCAGCTGCTCCATTATCTTCATTGGTCCAGAGAAAGAATTAGAATGACCCTCTCTCCCAGGGGTTAGGGCTCTCACCTGAGATGTGAGACTTAAGTCCCTGTTCTAATTCTTTTTTTATTTGTAAAAAGTGGAATAGATTCAACAGGAGAGCTTGAGTGAGACCCATTCCAGAATATCCTCTAGTCCCATGGTCTTCTCCTATCCCAGGAGAGTGCTATAATCACTGGGTTAAAGACTGTAAAGGAAGCACCACCACCACATCCTCCTCCGCTGATTGGGTTTTTCTTTTTATGCCTAATCTGATAGGTGTGTTCTAGAATCCCACTGAGGCTGAGATGTGAGCTAGGTGTTCTGGTGTCACATGCCCAATGGTAGAATTTAGGTGCCATGGGGACTTAACTAAGAGAAACTTACATGCCTACTGGGTTAGGCAGCAGCTGAGCAGGGGTTTTGAGATCTAAATTTTGGATTTAAGAGCCTAAATTGGCAGTCAGGTGTTTAAATTCCTTTGTAGATCTAGCCCACAGAAACTATAATGTGATTACATGTATTTGATAATTAGGATTAACTAGGGTAACCACTCCAAACTACCTGGCAGAGTTGTTCCAGTGCATATCTGAACCTGGAACCAATAGCCTATAATGTATTATGAACTCAAGCATGAGGATTAAGGCTGTTTCCCCACCTCAACCCTTAAACATTCCAAGGGATCCTATGTGGATTCCAGAATCACAGCCCTCCTCTCTTCCTCACCACCTCTTTGTTCTTCAAGGTGTGTCTAATGCACAATCTAGCTCTTAATGACCTTATTCATTTTGGTAGAAGAACTTGTAAATATTAAATTTTTTGTGTCAAACAGAGAGGCAGGTTAGTATACCTGATTATAGGCCATTTCATTGATAGTATGTTGCCAATTCTCCTTTTGTAAAACTCCAATTCATTGCCAAAAAATATTAAATATCAGGCAGTTCCTAATCTGAAAAAACATTTCAGAAGGCAATAAAGATGTGATTTAATTGTTTGAGTTCTTGACCTCTAATTCTGGTTCTGATACTAAGTCTCCTTGTGACACTTCATTTCTCTGATTTAATTTTTCACTTATAAAATGAAGTTACTAATGAATAAGAACATTTTAAGAGAATCGATTCATTAATGTTTGCAAAGCAGTTTGAAAATAAATAATTATTTCAACGTCAAAGCTCTCAACTTTACAAACATTAAAAGAAATTTATGATTC
>NW_027131670.1:0-2712 GCF_026122565.2 Emydura macquarii macquarii | reverse complement strand
CCTCGTTGTTTTTACCATATTGGCTTTGATAACAACAGCTCAAAATGTAGAAGCATCTACATTGTTTTCCGCAACGAGGGTTACGCGGCACTCTAAAGACTAAAGTAATGCAGAACCCTCGTTGTTTTTGCCATATTGGCTTTGATAACAAAAGCTCAAAATGTAGAAGCATCTACATTGTTTTCAGCAACGAGGGTTCCGCGGCACTCTAAAGACTAAAGTCTTTAGAGTGCCGCGGAACCCTCGTTGTTTTTGCCATATTGGCTTTGATAACAAAAGCTCAAAGTGTAGAAGCATCTACATTGTTTTCGGAAACGAGGGTTCCGCGGCACTCTAAAGACTAAAGTAACGCAGAACCCTCGTTGTTTTTCCCATATTGGCTTTGATAACAAAAGCTCAAAGTGTAGAAGCATCTACATTGTTTTCGGCAACGAGGGCTCCGCGGCACTCTAAAGACAAAAGTGCCGCCGAACCCTCGTTGTTTTTGCCATATTGGCTTTGATAACAAAAGCTCAAAGTGTAGAAGCATCTCCCTTGTTTTCGGCAACGAGAGTTCCGCGGCACTCTAAAGACTTTAGTCTTTAGAGTGCCGCCGAACCCTTTTGTTTTTGCCATATTGGCTTTGATAACAAAAGCTCAAAATGTAGAAGCATCTACATTGTTTTCCGCAACGAGGGTTCCGTGGCACTCTAAAGACTAAAGTGCCGCGGAACCCTCGTTGTTTTTGCCATATTGGCTTTGATAACTAAAGCTGAAAGTGTAGAAGCATCTACATTGTTTTCGGCAACGAGGGTGCCGCGGAACCCTCGTTGTTTTTGCCATATTGGCTTTGATAACAAAAGCTCAAAGTGTAGAAGCATCTCCATTGTTTTCGGCAACGAGAGTTCAGCGGCACTCTAAAGACTAAAGTGCCGCAGAACCCTCGTTGTTTTTGCCATATTGGCTTTGATAACAAAACCTCAAAGTGTAGAAGCATCTACATTGTTCCTGGCAACGAGGGTTCCGCGGCACTCTAAAGACTAAAGTCTTTAGAGTGCCGCGGAACCCTCGTTGTTTTTGCCATATTGGCTTTGATAACAAAAGCTCAAAGTGTAGAAGCATCTACATTGTTTTCCGCAACGAGGGTTCCGCCGCACTCTAAAGACTAAAGTAACGCAGAACCCTCGTTGTTTTTCCCATATTGGCTTTGATAACTAACTAAACTAAAGTCTTTAGAGTGCCGCGGAACCCTCGTTGTTTTTGCCATATTGGCTTTGATAACAAAAGCTCAAAGTGTAGAAGCATCTACATTGTTTTCGGCAACAAGGGTTCCACGGCACTCTAAAGGCTAAAGTCTTTAGAGTGCCACCTAACTCTCGTTGTTTTTGCCATATTGGCTTTGATAACAAAAGCTCAAAGTGTAGAAGCATCTACATTGTTTTCCGCAACGAGGGTTCCGCGGCACTCTAAAGACTAAAGTGCCGCGGAACCCTCGTTGTTTTTGTCATATTGGCTTTGATAACAAAAGCTCAAGGTGTAGAAGCATCTACATTGTTCTCGGCAACGAGGGTTCCGTGGCACTCTAAAGACTAAAGAATTTAGAGTGACGCGGAACCCTCGTTGTTTTTGCCATATTGGCTTTGATAACAAAAGCTCAAAGTGTAGAAGCATCTCCATTGTTTTCGGCAACGAGGGTTCCGCGGCACTCTAAAGACTAAAGTGCCGCAGAACCCTCGTTGTTTTTGCCATATTGGCTTTGATAACTAAAGCTCAAAGTGTAGAAGCATCTACATTGTTTTCGGCAACGAGGGTTAAAGTCTTTAGAGTGCCACGGACGGCACTCTAAAGGCTAAAGTGTAGAAGCATCTTTGTTTTCGAGTGCCACGGAACCCTCGTTGTTTTTTCCATATTGGCTTTGATAACAAAAGCTCAAAGTGTAGAAGCATCTACATTGTTTTCGGCAACCAGGGTTCCGCGGCACTCTAAAGACTAAAGTGCCGCCGAACCCTCTTTGTTTTTGCCATATTGGCTTTGATAACAAAAGCTCAAAGTGTAGAAGCATCTACATTGTTTTCGGCAACGAGGGTTCCGCGGCACTCTAAAGACTAAAGTAACGCAGAACCCTCGTTGTTTTTCCCATATTGGCTTTGATAACAAAAGCTCAAACTGTAGAAGCATCTCCAGTCTTTAGAGTGCACGCCGAACCCTCGTTGTTTTTGCCATATTGGCTTTGATAACAAAAGCTCAAAGTGTAGAAGCATCTACATTGTTTTCGGCAACAAGGGTTCCGCGGCACTCTAAAGGCTAAAGTCTTTAGAGTGCCACGGAACTCTCGTTGTTTTTGCCATATTGGCTTTGATAACAAAAGCTCAAAGTGTAGAAGCATCTACATTGTTTTCCGCAACGAGGGTTCCGCGGCACTCTAAAGACTAAAGTGCCGCGGAACCCTCGTTGTTTTTGTCATATTGGCTTTGATAACAAAAGCTCAAGGTGTAGAAGCATCTACATTGTTCTCGGCAACGAGGGTTCCGTGGCACTCTAAAGACTAAAGAATTTAGAGTGACGCGGAACCCTCGTTGTTTTTGCCATATTGGCTTTGATAACAAAAGCTCAAAGTGTAGAAGCATCTCCATTGTTTTCGGCAACGAGGGTTCCGCGGCACTCTAAAGACTAAAGTGCCGCAGAACCCTCGTTGTTTTTGCCATATTGGCTTTGATAACTAAAGCTCAAAGT
>NW_027131669.1:0-2728 GCF_026122565.2 Emydura macquarii macquarii | reverse complement strand
CTATAGTTCAGGTTTCTATTTAAAGCTGGTCTTTCCTAAGTGCTGTAAAATCTGCACAGTTACTTGGATTGCCCTGAAATTAGGTGTGGCTCACGGGGGCATATGTTCCTATTACTGGTCCAAATTTGGGGCCATTTGACTGAGGGGTTGCTGAGATACAGCCCTCCCCCCAAAAATCCAGCTGTTCTTAAAGTTGACAGATTTTGGCAGCCAATTGTTGCTCATATCTAGGGATCAAACTAGGGCTCAGTTGATCGCACCAGGGTCTCCAAAGTTCAAGCACTGAACAGGGCGTGTGGTCATCCACCAGCCCTGCGGAGAAAATCTAATTAATTTTTTGTAAAAAAGGTTTTGCTCCTCTAGTTTAGCTCATCAATTGTCTCCTGTGCTAATGACGAGCTAAAGGGATTACGCTGAAGACGTGCAGACAGAGAGGCTACCTACCTGGACAAACAGCTCTTCTTTTACGGCACTGGGGTGGCTCGGAGGGAAAGTCGCAGTCATTAAGTCAGAGCGTTACCCTAGGCAGTGTGGGTTTAAATCCAAACAGAGGGACAGGCCTTTTGCTCCAATCTGCCTCTTCAAAGAGGTTCTGGTTTTTGGGAAATGTAATCTGAGCACAGCAGAATAATGCAAAGGCTTTTACACTTGTTTTGAGTAGAAAATAAACAACACAAGCAAATGGTTTCTAGAAAGGAAGGGTGTTTGGTGTGGAGGAGTAGGTGTGTTACCAGATTTGCCCTTCACCTTGGGGTATGCTCATTTATTAGGGCTACCTTCCTGGAAGGGGGTGTGATTCTAGGGGTGTGATTCTACTAATGTATTGCTGCTGACTACAAGCCCCATCCCAATGGAGCTATCCTGCAGGATCTAAGGTTTTCAGGGCTGGGTTCCTCCAGCACCAGATTCAAATAAACCCCGCACAGATACACACACACATTTCAGATTAACTGAGTGTGTCTGAGCGGATCGGGTTATCAGCACTCTCAGCTGACCCCTTATGAGTCCCTGAACTCAGCAGGCTGGGTGACACCACACTTTCAGTGGCTACTCTTATACGCCCCTTTGCAACGCACCAGAATAGAGCAGGCTGGGTCCAAACAGCACCTTTTTGGCTACTCCCTTTAATTGCCCCTGGACTCAATCAGGCTGGGTCAAACAGCACCTTGAGCAGCACCCTTATTTGCCCCTGGACTCTGTAGGCTAGGCAGAACAGCACTTCTCAGCTGTCCCCTTCATATGACCCTTTACACCGCAATTGTTCTAGCAGTAACCCCCTGATGAGCAAACCCCATAGGATTTTTGTGCATTCCAGAGATCTTTGGCTTAGGTAAGAGAAGTGTTACTACAGAGCAAGATAGGGACCAAGAACACAAAGGAGCACATGCAGTTTGGAGAGAAAGGGAGAGAAAGTGGCAACCAGCTTGATTAGAACAGTTATTTTATTGCTAGGTATATAAAATTTATGATACTAATAGTAATCCCATACAAGGAGAGAAAAACAATCAAATTCTTACAATTCTACACAATTACAGTTGGGGTATTGAAGAAAGCTATTCCAGGTTTGATTACAAAAGTAGAAAGTTATACCTGCACTAAGAGAGAGAGAGGGAAAAGGTGAGCTGGGGGAAGAAGGGGGTGGGCGGTCTCACCACTCCATGCAGCTCAGAGGTTCCCAGAAACAGGCTTGTCAGTTTAGGGTCTGGAGTGCTTTGAGTCTGGCAGAGTCCAGCAGGATCAGTCAGGAAGAAGGGAAGTTACAGTGGAACTGATGCAGCATTTTGGATCCAAGCATCAGAACAGGGGTTTGAACTGTGATAGGGGATTTTGTAGACCCCAGGTTTGTTTATGGATAAACAATGTTTGGACAAAAGGAGCTGATCCTTCCTGGAAGGGCATTTTTCCTTGAGAGAGGGCTCACAATGCAACCAGGATTCAGTGTTTTGCATATCAATAACTAAAATGGTCTGATAACTGCAGATATGGATGTGTACAGGTGTTAGTTCATTTACATCAAGAGCAGAGATCTCCCAACATGCAGTGCATCCCTGCTTTACCAATCCCAGAGTTCAGTGCGTGTTCCATCTTCGATGTAGATGAGGCTTCTGTATGCCCCCTTTTTACATCTTTGATGTAGATGAGGCATGTGAAGTTGTATCACCCTTGATGGGAGGGTTTTTCATATTGAAATGCCTTTGGTTTCTGGTTCAAGCAAGGGGGGGGGGGCAAGTAATTCAGGTGAGCCAGAGAAAGAGAGTTGGGGTTTTGCGCCCTGGTTCCCCAAGAACACAGAGCTGCTAGATAACAGGTGGGATTCTAGGGAGAAGAGTTAGGGGTGATGGGGTGGGGGAATGGGACATAGTGAAGGGAAAGATGGGGTCAGTGACAGGTGGGCTGAAGAAGAACAGGGACAGAGGCACCTGTCACTCCCAATTCCCCTCCTGTGTGTGTGTGCGATGATCTGGGGGCCCCCAGCCCAGCTACAGGGGTGTGACCTACTCTTCCTTGTCCTCATGCGAGCCAGCTCCTGGAGGGGGCCCTTGCCTCTCTGAGGAATCTGAGCCCCCTCTCTACACCCCTGTGTAGGCTGGGATGTGGTTGCCCCTTTCCTGCCCCCCCAATGGTTCCTGAGCCCATTTTCCTGACTTTGTGGTTGCCAGCATGTGGGGCCCCCTGCACGTTTATGGGTGTCTGACTCCCCCAAATCCCCTCATGTGAGCCAGCTTCC
>NW_027131668.1:0-2701 GCF_026122565.2 Emydura macquarii macquarii | reverse complement strand
ACATAAAGACAAGTAACTTAAAGACAGTTTTTATTAGTGATAGTTCTATTTATAGGGAAGGGTGGCTTTCATAGCAGGGGAATGAAAGCGGCTCTATCAAGCAGCTTTTTCAATGAGCACAGTGTGGCAGTTTTATGAATGAACAGGGTTTATGAATGAGCATGGTTTATGAATGAATGCAGTTTTACGAATGAAAATTATTAATTAAGTAAAAAAATAATTTTAAAACCAATTCTGCGATATAATTTCTTTTGATTTCAGGACTGTTTCCCTACAATTCCCCCAGCCTCCAAGGCACGATGGCAAACCCAATCAGCATACACGGCACTGCCACAAATCCCAGCCTAGCCCTCCCCATGCACACACACTTACCACCTCTGAGGCCACCACAGGGCCAAGGCTGAGAAGCATCTCAGGAAGGAAAGTCAGAAATCCATAAAAGAATAGTCACCCGGGCAGGACCCTCTGCTGTGTGACACTCAGGGCAGATTCTCACTAGGGTAAGCCTCCTTGACTTCAGCGCCTCCTGGGACCGACCTCAAAGCCTTCAGCACCCCTGTTCCACACCAGGAGCTTCCTGCAGTGAGTCCACCTGAATAGGACACTGGGGGAAAGCCTTATGCACCCCCAGTGGGGAGCGATGCAGCCCTGACGTCTGCAGTCAGCAGCGACTCTCAGCCAGGGCTGTAAAACAGAGGGGTTTATTAGTGGTCCCAGGCACAGCCTAGCAAAGTTCTTTGTCAGCACAGAACCCAGAAAGTCCCAGCTAAGTCCGTCTGTGTCAGACCCAGAGTGCAGAGCCCTGGTACTTTCCCCACAGCCCCAAACCAGAGTGTCCTGCTTCCCACAGCCCACCCTCAGTCACGCCCAGTTGCAGCTTCTCTGTCCTTTGTTGAGTTTCCTGAGCAAAACTGGTCACCTGCCCCCACCTCTCTCCTTGTTCTCCAACTCGCTATAGCCAGCTGCCTTCTTGCAGAGGTTGCCCCCACTCCCACCAGCCGTCAGTTGCTAAGTTACAAAATCTCCAGCCATTGTCAGGGTGCAGGCAGCTAGCCGGCAGTCACACTTGCTCCTCTAGGGGTCTCTGCAAAGAACAATTACCCTTGTCCCACCACCTGGTTATTTGTGCAACACACAGGGCGCAGTGAAGCATGTACACAATAGTCACACAAAACACTCAGAAAATCCCCCGTTTTATCACAAAATCCTCTTTGGAATCTGAACAATAACGGCGTGTGGGTTTGTTCCTATTCCCAGCCACAGCAGTGGCCAGACCCTCAAGGACACGGCCTTTATCAGTGGCTGAGTGGCTGCTAACCTGGGGTGGGGGGAAGGAAAATGTGGGATGAAACATTCACAGACCTCAGAGTAGCCCAGTGATTACAGCCCTCACCTGGGATGGGCAGAACTGGGATTAGTTCCCCCGTCTCTGCCAGTGGGAGGAAAGGATTTGATCAGAGGTCTCCCTCCCTCAGACAGGGGCTGTAGGAGATTCTCATTGGGGGGAGGGTGTCCCTCAATCTGTCCTGCTGATGCTGTTCCATGGTATATAAATAACTAGTCATTGGAGCAGGGGGAGGGGAACCTGGATCTCCCAGCCCCCACGTGGGTGCCCTCACCACCACTAGGGACCCACGGCCCCCACACGCTCTCTGGCCCAGTGACTATTTCACGTTTTACACACGGTGGAACAGCTTCAGGAGCAGAGACTGAGGGAAACGCCCATCTGCCTGTCCATGGCTCAGTGTCTAGGGGCTCTGCTAGGAAGTGGGAGATCCCTGTTCAAATTCTCTCTCCACTGGCAGGGGAGGAATTTAACTTGGCTCTCCGCCATCTCAGGTGAGGGGTCTGACCACAAGGCTGAAAGCTGTAGGGCAGCCCTACAGCCACTTCCTCCTCCGGCCATTTTGTACGGGGCGAGGCAGGTGCCCACCTCATTTTCCAGGAAACGACTTCGGAGCCTGAGTCCAGGCGAGGGGTTGCCGGCTGTGGGTCACAAGCTGGGATAGGCGCCGCCCTACAGCCCAGGCTTAGTTATGAGTGTCTTATAGCAGCTTTGTTTGCTCCTCCATGGCTTTTATCATGCGCTTGTGACCTCCTGTCACTCGCTCCTGATTTTCTTCCTCCCCTGTCTAGCAGTTTTTCTATTTTCGGTCACGCTGTATCTCCATGCCCTTTTTTCTTGTTTTTCTTCCTCAGTGGACTGGAAGAGTTCTCCCTTTGCTTCTCCACAGTTGTTTTCTTATCAGCCACAGGCTGTAGGCAGGTGTGTAGGGGTTTCCCCTCAAGGGAACATCTGTAGAAGCACAATAAAAAATTAACAGAAGCAGGACTGCCAGTGCACTAACAGAATTGATTCATTACTATAAAATACACCTCTTTCTCACTGTCTGCTGGGACGAGCACAGCTCGACGATCACCCAGGGCATGCTGAGTTGTGCCGGGGGGGGATCAAGTGTGGAAAGTTTCTGGGTGGTTGTTTGGGCTATTGATGCAGGTAGATAGGGACAAAATGTCAAATTGTGCCACCACTTTCCACAGGCGTGGGCCATAGAAGTCGATATCTCGCTCCTGAGAGTAAGCAGGGATGCTACGGTGCATCTCCTCCACGCAAGCAGCTTCAAACTGGATCCCCAATCTCATCATTCACTTCACCGCCCATGCCATTATTCATTTCAGCACCAATCATACATTTCATTTC
>NW_027131667.1:0-2793 GCF_026122565.2 Emydura macquarii macquarii | reverse complement strand
TTGCCACTGGTGAAGAGTCCCTAGGTTCGGAAAATGCCGGGATGTTCGCTGTTGCTGACTGGCCTGTCGCACTCACTGGGCTCGGCTTTTCTTTGGGAGTCAGATAATGCAGTTAATGGCCTGGAGGGGACCTAGGAATCCCGCCAAGCCTGGCCTGGAGCTAACCCCAGCAGGGTTCCCTGGGAGGCTGTGGGGCAGGCGGTACAAGGGGAACCTAGCTCCCCTCCCCTACAACATTCCAAAATCCCACAGCCAATTCTGAATTTTATACAGTTAAAAAAAAAAGTTAAGGCCACAACCTGTAAGTGCCCATGCGGGGCCCTGTGTGTGGGGGGGACCAGCCTGTGGGGTGCTGGCCTGGTCATTCTCGTACTGAAATGCTCCCACGCCCAGCCCGAGTCCCGCACCACTGGGTTTTTATTCTCACACACCACTGTGAGGTAGGGCCGTGCTAGTGTCTGTGGCCCCGGGGAGACTGCGGCTTGGTTTACAGTTGAAGGTTTTGTTGGCATAGCAATGTCGGTTAGGAGTGTGAAAAACTCTCACCCCACCCCACAGAGCTGTGCCAGCAAAATCTGGCCTGTAGCCCTTTTGAGGGTGCAATTGATTCCCTTCCGGGAACTCGTGTCATCTATTCAGGGAAAGCATCCTCTGCCAATGACAGCTGCATCTCTGCTTGGGTGGGAGGGGCCACTGCTCATCTAGCCACATAGATAAGGCCAAAGCACCTCACCCATCCTGCACGAAGAGCTCCTGGGACTGATCTCAGGTCTTCTAAACTCAGTCCACACACTGAACCAGCTGCCCTCCATAGGATCCCCCTTGTGCACAGGCACATGGGACTCCTTGCCCACCTGGGATGTTGTATGATTGACATAACTGTGTATAACATTGTTGCTACCACTGTTATACGATTGCAATAAAACTTACGCTACTTGTCATGTAAGATGTCAATGGAAAAGCTGTGAGTTGCTGAGTGTGATTGTCCTGTTGACAGGCGTATATCATGCTGTGTCCGAAGTTACAGATAGTGACTGTATATTGGCACCCTGCATATACGCTGCATTCCCGAGAATGGCCCACCAGGTAAAATCTGCATTGAAGCCAGACCGCCCCTTGGGACTGGGCTATGCCAGTTAATGGCCCATAAAGGACACTGAGCTCACACACCAGGTGATAGAAAAAGCCTGTCCCATCCGCTGATCCTTCCTGTGGATGTTTTAGCCAGAATACGGGCAATGGCGGCTCTTATGACTCAGAGCACACAAGGGCATGTGACTTGCTCATGGGACCCTGCACTCAATTTTCTGCTCCCTTCCGCCTGATGAGGAGAAAAGATTATTACAGGGATTTGCTATCTCTCAGCAGAGTCTCTCTCCAATGGGCTACAGGATATTCTGCTGTGGGAGTCTCTCCCAGTGAAGCTGTCGCACTCTGAATAACTAATTAACAAGCCACTGGAGCAGGGGGGCTGGACCCTCGATCTCCCACATCCTGGCTGAGTGCTCTAACCCCGCTCTCTAGAGTTACTCTCATGCGTACGCCCTCTCTTCCTCCAGCCCAGTGACTCTTTAGTTATTTATCCCGAAAGCAACAGCTTCACCACCAGAGCCTGAGGAAGACCGGCATTAGAATATCCTATGCCCCAGCGGTTAGAGCACACCCCTGTGTGTTCAAATCCTTTTGCCTTATCAGCTGGAGAGGGGAGTTGATGGGGTTTCCAGGTGACCGACTACTCTAACCACTGGGCTAAATGTTTTGAGGAGATCCTCCCCGCAACAATTTACTGTCAGCCCAGAGGCCACCCACAGGATCAGGAGCTGCAGCTGAGTTAGGCAGGTGAACACGTCTCTTCCCCTGCGGGTTTGTGAGTCGCTTGGGCACTAAGAAGGGAGATCGGTGTCCAGATGCTTAGAGAGAGGCAGCAGGGCACCTGCCCAAAGGCGGAAACACAGGCACCCAGGGAGTTTTTTACTGCAAAAACATAGGTGCCAAATGAGTTTAGGCACCTAACGGGTTCCACGGGAGTGTTATGAATCACAGTGGAGCCTAACAGGGATTTAGGAACCTAAGACCAGATTTAGGGACCTGAATACTTTTGTGAATCTCAGCCTAGAGGCTTCAGTGATTTTAAGAATCCCACTAGGTGCCTATCTGCATCTTTAAGTGCTTAAATACAATTACAAATCCAGCCCTAAGCATGTCTGAAAGTGTTACCTTGTAACTGCACTTGTATTAACTGAACGGGAATGTGCATTACCTGAATCTTTGTGTTGTGCTGAGTTTACCCGTAGTGACCAGTGGGCTTTATTTTCTGTAAAAAAGCAGTAATTTTAAAAAGACGGAATAAAGGAGAACTTCAGCAGTGGCAGAAAATAAACAGAAACCAGGAAAGAAAAGGATAAGTGTTAAGGGAAAATAAACCTTGTATAAATGGGAGGAGAAATGACGGAAAAGAGGGATGAGACAACAAGGAATGGGAAACTATATATATATTTTTAAATGGGATGGAAATTGAGATGCCTTAATTAGACAGAGATGACCTGAGAAATAAGGAGCCAGGTCCCTACCCACTCCAGGAGGCTGGGGGGGAGGGAGGATCACATCTCTGACTCTCTCCAGGTGATGTTGTATCTCCCACCACCTGATGCTGTTGCAGATGGGCCACGTCCATCTGCCTCTCTGCTCAGTCCTCATAGAAATACCCTGCATCACACTTAGCTGCTTTCAGACCTCACCTTCTCCCCTGGTGCAAGCACAGCTCATGGGAATAACTCATTCCCTGAACTGCCA
>NW_027131666.1:0-27269 GCF_026122565.2 Emydura macquarii macquarii | reverse complement strand
TGGAGATATTTCTACACTTTGAGCTTTTTTTATCAAAGCCAATATGGCAAAAACAACGAGGGTTCCGCAGCACTTTAGTCTTTAGAGTGCCGCGGAATCCTTGTTGCCTAAAACCATGTAGATGCTGATACACTTTGAGCTTTTGTTATCAAAGCCAATATGGCAAAAGCCAGAGTGCCGCGGAACCCTCGGCAAAACAACGTAGATGCTTCTACACTTTGAGCATTTGTTATCAAAGCCAATGTGGCATGAAAGCCAATATGGCAAAAACAACGAACCATCGTTGCCGAAAAAATGTACTTCTAGACTTTGAGCTTTTGTTATCAAAGCCAAAGTGGAAAAATCAAAGAGGAGGCACTCTAAAGACTAAAGCCGAAAACAATTTAGATGCTTCTACACTTTGAGCTTTTGTTATCAAAGCCAATATGGCAAAAACAACGAGGGTTCCGCGGCACTCTAAAGAATAAGTCTTTAGAGTGCCGCGAACACTCGTTGCCGAAAACAATGTAGATTCTTCTACACTTTGAGCTTTTGTTATCAAAGCCCATGTGTCATCAAAGCCAGTATGGCAAAAACAACGAGGGTTCCGCGGCACTATACAATGTAGATACTTCTACACTTTGAGCTTTTGTTATCAAGCCAATATGGCAAAAACAACGAGGGTTCCGCGGAGTGCACTCTAAAGACTTTAGTTTAGTTTTGTTATCAAAGCCAATATGGCAAAAACAACGAGGGTTCTGCGTTACTTTAGTGTTTAGAGTGCCGCGGAACCCTCGTTGCCGAAAACAATGTAGATGCTTCTACACTTTGAGCTTTTGTTATCAAAGCCAATATGGCAAAAACAACGAGGGTTCCGCGGCACTCTAAAGACTTTAGTCTTTAGAGTGCCGCAGCCCCCTCGTTGCCGAAAACAATGGAGATGCTTCTACACATTGAGCTTTTGTTGTCAAAGCCAATATGGCACACACAACAAGGGGTCAGCGGCACTCTAAAGACTTTAGTCTATAGTGCCGCGGAACCCTCGTTGCCGAAAACAATGTAGATGCTTCTACACTTTGAGCTTTTTTTATCAAAGCCAATATGGCAAAAACAACGAGGGTTCCGCGGCACTTTAGTCTTTAGAGTGCCACGGAACCCTCGTTGCCGAAAACAATGTAGATGCTTCTACACTTTGAGCTTTTGTTATCAAAGCCAATATGGCAAAAACAACGAGGGTTCCGCGGCACTCTAAAGACTTTAGTCTTTATAGTGCCGCGGAACCCTCGTTGCCGAAACAATGTAGATGCTTCTACACTTTGAACTATTATTATCAAAGCCAATATGGCAAAAACAACGAGGGTTCCGTGGCACTCTAAAGACTTTAGTCTTTAGAGTGCCACGGAACCCTCGTTGCCGAAAACAATGTAGATGCTTCTACACTTTGAGCTTTTTTATCAAAGCCAATATGGCAAAAACAACGAGGGTTCCGCGGCACTCTAAAGACTTCAGTCTTTAGAGTGCCACGGAATCCTCGTTGCCGAAAACAATGTAGATGCTTCTACACTTTGAGCTTTTGTTATCAAAGCCAATATGGCAAAAACAACGAGGGTTCCGCGACACTTTAGTCTTTAGAGTGCCGCGGAACCCTCGTTGCCGAGAACAATATAGATGCTTCTACACTTTGAGCTTTTGTTATCAAAGCCAATATGGCAAAAACATCGAGGGTTCCGCGGCACTTTAGTCTGTAGAGTGCCGCAGAACCCTCATTACCGAAAACAATGGAGATGCTTCTACACTTTGAGCTTTTGTAATCAAAGCCAATATGGAAAAAACAACGAGGGTTCCGCGGCACTTTAGTCTTTAGAGTGCCGCAGACCAATATGGCCCTTTGCCTAAAACCATATAGATGCTTCTACACTTTGAGCTTTTGTTATCAAAGCCAATAAGGCAAAAACAATGAGGGTTCCGCGGCACTCTAAAGACTTTAGTCTATAGAGTGCCGCGGAACCCTCGTTGCCGAAAACAATGTAGAGGCTTCTACACTTTGAGCTTTTGTTATCAAAGCCAATGTGGCAAAATCAACGAGTAGATTTTCTACACTTTGAGCTTTTGTTATCAAAGCCAATAAGGCTAAAACAACGACTAACTCTAGCCGAAAACAATGTAGATGCTTGTACACTTAGAGCTTTTTTTATCAAAGCCAATAGGGCAAAAAAAACGAGGGTTCCGCGGCACTCTAAAGACTTTAGTCTTTAGAGTGCCGCGGAACCCTCGTTGCCGAAAAAAATGTATATACTTCTACACTTTGAGCTTTTGCTATCAAAGCCAATATGGCAAAAACAACGCGGGTTCCGCGTCACTTTAAAGACTTTAGTCTTTAGAGTGCCGCGGAACCCTCGTTGCCGAAAATAATGTAGATACTTCTACACTTTGAGCTTTTGTTATCAAAGCCAATATGGCAAAAACAACGAGGGTTCCGCGGCACTTTAGTCTTTGGAGTGCCGCGGAACCCTCGTTGCCGAAAACAATGTAGATGCTTTTACACTTTGAGCTTTTGTTATCAAAGCCAATATGTCAAAAACAACGAGGGTTCCGCGGCACTTTAGTGTTTAGAGTGCCGCGGAACCCTCGTTGCCGAAAACAATGTAGATGCTTCTACACTTTGAGCTTTTATTATCAAAGCCAATATGGCAAAAACAACGAGGTTTCCGCGGCACTCTAAAGACTTTAGCCTTTAGTGTGCCGCGGAACTCTCTTTGCCGAAAACAATGGAGATGCTTTTACACTTTGAGCTTTTGTTATCAAAGCCAATATGGCAAAAACAACGAGGGTTCAGCGGCACTTTAGTCTTTAGAGTGCCGCGGAACCCTCGTTGCCGAAAAAATGTAGATACTTCTACACTTTGAGCTTTTGTTATCAAAGCCAATATGGCAAAAACAACGAGGGTTCCGCGGCACTTTTTTCTTTAGAGAGCCGCGGAACCCTCTTTGCCGAAACAATGTAGATGCTTCTACACTTTGAGCTTTTGTTATCAAAGCCAATGTGGCATGAAAGCCAATATGGCAAAAACAACGAACCATCGTTGCCGAAAAAATGTACATGCTTCTAGACTTTGAGCTTTTGTTATCAAAGCCAATGTGGCAAAATCAACGAGGTTTCCGAGGCACTCTAAAGACTAAAGCCGAAAACAATTTAGATGCTTCTACACTTTGAGCGTTTGTTATCAAAGCCAATATGGCAAAAACAACAAGGGTTCCGCGGCACTCTAAAGAATAAAGTCTTTAGAGTGCCGCGGAACCCTCGTTGCCGACAACAATGTAGATGCTTCTACACTTTGAGCTTTTGTTATCAAAGCCAATATGGCAAAAACAACGAGGGTTCCGCGGCACTCTAAAGACTTTAGCCTTTAGAGTGCCGCGGAACCCTCGTTGCCGAAAAAAATGTAGATGCTTCTACACTTTGAGCTTTTGTTATCAAAGCCAATATGGAAAAAAAACAACGAGGGTTCCGTTGCACTCTAAAGACTTTAGCCTTTAGAGTGCCGCGGAACCCTCGTTGCCGAAAACAATGTAGATGCTTCTACACTTTGAGCTTTTGTTATCAAAGCCAATATGGCAAAAACAACGAGGGTTCCGCGGCACTTTAGTCTTTGGAGTGCCGCGGAACCCTCGTTGCCGAAAACAATGTAGATGCTTTTACACTTTGAGATTTTGTTATCAAAGCCAATATGTCAAAAACAACGAGGGTTCCGCGGCACTTTAGTGTTTAGAGTGCCGCGGAACCCTCGTTGCCGAAAACAATGTAGATGCTTCTACACTTTGAGCTTTTATTATCAAAGGCAATATGGCAAAAACAACGAGGTTTCCGTGGCACTCTAAAGACTTTAGCCTTTAGTGTGCCGCGGAACTCTCTTTGCCGAAAAAAATGGAGATGCTTTTACACTTTGAGCTTTTGTTATCAAAGCCAATATGGCAAAAACAACGAGGGTTCAGCGGCACTTTAGTCTTTAGAGTGCCGCGGAACCCTCGTTGCCGAAAAAAATGTAGATACTTCTACACTTTGAGCTTTTGTTAACAAAGCCAATATGGCAAAAACAACGGAGGGTTCCGCGGCACTTTTGTCTTTCGAGTGCCGCTGAACCCTCGTTGCCGAGAACAATGTAGATGCTTCTACACTTTGAGCTTTTGTTATCAAAGCCAATATTGCTAAAACAACGAGTGTTCCGCGGCACTCTAAAGACTTTAGTCTTTAGAGTGCCGCGGAACCCTCGTTTCCGAAAACAATGTAGATGCTTCTACACTTTGAGCTTTTGTTATCAAAGCCAATATGGCAAAAACAACGAGGGTTCCGCGTCACTCTAAAGACTTTAGTCTTTATAGTGCCGCGGAACCCTCGTTGCCGAAAACAATGTAGATGCTTGTACACCTTGAGCTTTTTTTATCAAAGCAAATAGGGCAAAAACAACGAGGGTTCCGCGACACTTTAGTCTTTAGAGTGCCGCGGAACCCTCGTTGCCGAGAACAATATAGATGCTTCTACACTTTGAGCTTTTGTTATCAAAGCCAATATGGCAAAAACATCGAGGGTTCCGCTGCACTTTAGTCTTTAGAGTGCCGCAGAACCCTCATTGCCGAAAACAATGGAGATGCTTCTACACTTTGAGCTTTTGTTATCAAAGCCAATATGGCAAAAACAACGAGGGTTCCGCGGCACTTTAGTCTTTAGAGTGCCGCAGAACCCTCGTTGCCTAAAACCATATAGATGCTTCTACACTTTGAGCTTTTGTTATCAAAGATAATAAGGCAAAAACAACGAGGGTTCCGAGGCACTCTAAAGACTTTAGTCTATAGAGTGCCGCGGAACCCTCGTTGCCGAAAACAATGTAGATGCTTCTACACTTTGAGCTTTTGTTATCAAAGCCAATATGGCAAAAATATCGAGGGTTCCGCGGCACTTTAGTCTTTAGAGTGCCGCAGAACCCTCGTTGCCGAAAACAATGGAGATATTTCTACACTTTGAGCTTTTTTTATCAAAGCCAATATGGCAAAAACAACGAGGGTTCCGCAGCACTTTAGTCTTTAGAGTGCCGCGGAATCCTTGTTGCCTAAAACCATGTAGATGCTGATACACTTTGAGCTTTTGTTATCAAAGCCAATATGGCAAAAACAACGAGGGTTCCGCGGCACTTTAGTCTTTAGAGTGGCGCGGAACCCTCGTTGCCGAAAACAATGTAGATGCTTCTACACTTTGAGCTTTTGTTATCAAAGCCAATGTGGCATGAAAGCCAATATGGCAAAAACAACGAACCATCGTTGCCGAAAAAATGTATATGCTTCTAGACTTTGAGCTTTTGTTATCAAAGCCAAAGTGGAAAAATCAAAGAGGTTTCCGAGGCACTCTAAAGACTAAAGCCGAAAACAATTTAGATGCTTCTACACTTTGAGCTTTTGTTATCAAAGCCAATATGGCAAAAACAACGAGGGTTCCGCGGCACTCTAAAGAATAAAGTCTATAGAGTGCCGCGGAACCCTCGTTGCCGAAAACAATGTAGATTCTTCTACACTTTGAGATTTTGTTATCAAAGCCCATGTGTCATCAAAGCCAGTATGGCAAAAACAACGAGGGTTCCGCGGCACTATAAAGGCTTTAGTCTTTAGAGTGCCGCGGAACCCTCGTTGCCGAAAAAAATGTATATACTTCTACACTTTGAGCTTTTGTTATCAAAGCCAATATGGCAAAAACAACGCGGGTTCCGCGTCATTTTAAAGACTTTAGTCTTTAGAGTGCCGCGGAACCCTCGTTGCCGAAAATAATGTAGATACTTCTACACTTTGAGCTTTTGTTATCAAAGCCAATATGGCAAAAACAACGAGGGTTCCGTGGCAGTTTAGTCTTTGGAGTGCCGCGGAACCCTCGTTGCCTAAAACCATATAGATGCTTCTACACTTTGAACTTTTGTTATCAAAGCCAATATGGCAAAAACAACGAGGTTTCCGCGGCACTCTAAAGACTTTAGCCTTTAGTGTGCCGCGGAACTCTCTTTGCCGAAAACAATGGAGATGCTTTTACACTTTGAGCTTTTGTTATCAAAGCCAATATGGCA
Organism: Emydura macquarii macquarii; assembly: GCF_026122565.2. Taxonomy (NCBI): domain Eukaryota; kingdom Metazoa; phylum Chordata; order Testudines; family Chelidae; genus Emydura; species Emydura macquarii. The sequence goes on along the minus strand of NW_027131666.1, from coordinate 21,187 downwards.
AAAACAACGAGGGTTCAGCGGCACTTTAGCCTTTAGAGTGCCGCGGAACCCTCGTTGCCGAAAAAATGTAGATACTTCTACACTTTGAGCTTTTGTTAACAAAGCCAATATGGCAAAAACAACGAGGGTTCCGCGGCACTTTTGTCTTTCGAGTGCCGCTGAACCCTCTTTGCCGAGAACAATGTAGATGCTTCTACACTTTGAGCTTTTGTTATCAAAGCCAATATTGCTAAAACAACGAGGGTTCCGCGGCACTCTAAAGACTTTAGTCTTTAGAGTGCCGCGGAACCCTCGTTTCCGAAAACAATGTAGATGCTTCTACACTTTGAGCTTTTGTTATCAAAGCCAATATGGCAAAAACAACGAGGGTTCCGCGTCACTCTAAAGACTTTAGTCTTTATAGTGCCGCGGAACCCTCGTTGCCGAGAACAATGTAGATGCTTCTACACTTTGAGCTTTTATTATCAAAGCCAATATGGCAAAAACAACGAGGGTTCCATGGCACTCTAAAGACTTTAGTCTTTAGAGTGCCGCGGAACCCTCGTTGCCGAAAACAATGTAGATGCTTCTACAGGTTGAGCTTTTTTTATCAAAGCAAATAGGGCAAAAACAATGAGGGTTCCGCGACACTTTAGTCTTTAGAGTGCCGCGGAACCCTCGTTGCCGAGAACAATATAGATGCTTCTACACTTTGAGCTTTTGTTATCAAAGCCAATATGGCAAAAACATCGAGGGTTCCGCTGCACTTTAGTCTTTAGAGTGCCGCAGAACCCTCATTGCCGAAAACAATGGAGATGCTTCTACACTTTGAGCTTTTGTTATCAAAGCCAATATGGCAAAAACAACGAGGGTTCCGCGGCACTTTAGTCTTTAGAGTGCCGCAGAACCCTCGTTGCCTAAAACCATATAGATGCTTCTACACTTTGAACTTTTGTTATCAAAGCCAATAAGGTAAAAACAACGAGGGTTCCGCGGCACTCTAAAGACTTTAGTCTATAGAGTGCCGCGGAACCCTCGTTGCCGAAAACAATGTAGAGGCTTCTACACTTTGAGCTTTTGTTATCAAAGCCAATATGGCAAAAACAACGAGGGTTCCGCGGCACTTTAGTCTTTAGAGTGCCGCGGAACCCTCGTTGCCGAAAACAATGTAGATTCTTCTACACTTTGAGCTTTTGTTATCAAAGCCAATAAGGCAAAAACAACGAGGTGTTCCGCGGCACTTAAAGACTAAAGCTAAAGACTTTAGTCTTTAAACACTTTAGTCTTTAAAGACCTTAGTCTTTAGAGTGCCGCGGAACCTCGTTGCCGAAAACAATGTAGATGCTTCTACACTTTGAGCTTTTGTTATCAAAGCCAACATGGCAAAAACAACGAGGGTTCTGCGGCACTTTAGTATTTAGAGTGCCGCGGAACCCTCGTTGCCGAAAACAATGTAGATGCTTTTACACTTTGAGCTTTGTTATCAAAGCCAATATGGCAAAACAACGAGGGTTCCGCGGCACTCTAAAGACTTTCTTTAGAGTGCCGCGGAACCCTCGTTTCCAAAAACAATGTAGATGCTGCTACACTTTGAGCTTTTGTTATCAAAGCCAATATGGCAAAAACAACGTGGGTTCCGCGGCACTTTAGTCTTTAGAGTGCCGCGGAACCCTCGTTGCCGAAAACAATGTAGATGCTTCTACACTTTGAGCTTTTGTTATCAAAGCCAATGTGGCATGAAAGCCAGGGTATGGGCAAAAACAACGAACCATCGTTGCCGAAAAAATGTATATGCTTCTAGACTTTGAGCTTTTGTTATCAAAGCCAATGTGGCAAAATCAAAGAGGGTTCCGAGGCACTCTAAAGACTAAAGTCCGAAAACAATTTAGATGCTTCTACACTTTGAGCTTTTGTTATCAAAGCCAATATGGCAAAAACAACGAGGGTTCCGCGGCACTCTAAAGAATAAAGTCTTTAGAGTGCCGCGGAACCCTCGTTGCCGACAACAATGTAGATTCTTCTACACTTTGAGATTTTGTTATCAAAGCCCATGTGGCATCAAAGCCAGTATGGCAAAAACAACGAGGGTTCCGCGACACTTTAAAGACTTTATTCTTTAGAGTGCCGCGTAACCCTCGTTGCCGAGAACAATGGAGATGCTTCTACACTTTGAGCTTTTGTTATCAAAGCCAATATGGAAAAAACAACGTGGGTTCCGCGGCACTTTAGTCTTTAGAGTGCCGCGGAACCCTCGTTGCCGAAAACAATGTAGATGCTTTTACACTTTGAGCTTTTGTTATCAAAGCCAATATGGCAAAAACAACGAGGGTTCCGCGGCACTTTAGTGTTTAGAGTGCCGCGGAACCCTCGTTGCCGAAAACAATGTAGATGCTTCTACACTTTGAGATGTTCTTATCAAAGCCAATATGGCAAAAACAACGAGGTTTCGGCGGCACTCTAAAGACTTTAGCCTTTAGAGTGCCGCGGAACTCTCGTTGCCGAAAACAATGGAGATGCTTTTACACTTTGAGCTTTTGTTATCAAAGCCAATATGGCAAAAACAACGAGGGTTCAGCGGCACTTTAGTCTTCAGAGAGCCGCGGAACCCTCGTTGCCGAAAACAATGTAGATGCTTCTACACTTTGAGCTTTTGTTAACAAAGCCAATATGGCAAAAACAACGAGGGTTCCGCGGCACTTTAGTCTTTCGAGTGCCGCGGAACCCTCGTTGCCGAGAACAATATAGATGCTTCTACACTTTGAGCTTTTGTTATCAAAGCCAATATGGCAAAAACATCGAGGGTTCCGCTGCACTTTAGTCTTTAGAGTGCCGCAGAACCCTCATTGCCGAAAACAATGGAGATGCTTCTACACTTTGAGCTTTTGTTATCAAAGCCAATATGGCAAAAACAACGAGGGTTCCGCGCCACTTTAGTCTTTAGAGTGCCGCAGAACCCTCGTTGCCTAAAACCATATAGATGCTTCTACACTTTGAGCTTTTGTTATCAAAGCCAATAAGGCAAAAACAACGAGGGTTCCGCGGCACTCTAAAGACTTTAGTCTAAAGAGTGCCGCGGAACGCTCGTTCCCGAAAACAATGTAGATGCTTCTACACTTTGAGCTTTTGTTATCAAAGCCAATATGGCAAAAACATCGAGGGTTCCGCTGCACTTTAGTCTTTAGAGTGCCGCAGAACCCTCGTTGCCGAAAACAATGGAGATATTTCTACACTTTGAGCTTTTGTTATCAAAGCCAATATGGCAAAAAAAACGAGGGTTCCGCGGCACTTTTGTCTTTAGAGTGCCGCGGAAGCCTCGTTGCCTAAAACCATGTAGATGCTTCTACACTTTGAGCTTTTGTTATCAAAGCCAATATGGCAAAAACAACGAGGGTTCTGCGGCACTTTAGTCTAGAGAGTCGCGGAACCCTCGTTGCCGATAACAATGTAGATGCTTCTACACTTTGAGCTTTTGTTATCAAAGCCAATATGGCAAAAACAACGAGGGTTCCGCGGCACTCGAAAGACTTTAGTCTTTAAACACTTTAGTCTTTAAAGACTTTGGTCTTTAGAGTGCCGCGGAACCCTCGTTGCCGAAAACAATGTAGATGCTTCTACACTTTGAGCTTTTGTTATCAAAGCCAATATGGCAAAAACAACGAGGGTTCTGCGGCACTTTAGTATTTGGAGTGCCGCGGAACCCTCGTTGCCGAAAACAATGTAGATGCTTCTACACTTTGAGCTGTTGCGTTATCAAAGCCAATATGGCAAAAACAACGAGGGTTCCGCGGCACTCTAAAGACTTTCTTTAGAGTGCCGCGGAACCCTCGTTTCCAAAAACAATGTAGATGCTGCTACACTTTGAGCTTTTGTTATCAAAGCCAATATGGCAAAAACAACGAGGGTTCCGCGGCACTTTAGTCTTTAGAGTGCCGCGGAACCCTCGTTTCCGAAAACAATGTAGATGCTTCTACACTTTGAGCTTTTGTTATCAAAGCCAATGTGGCATGAAAGCCAATATGGCAAAAACAACGAACCATCGTTGCCGAAAAAATGTATATGCTTCTAGACTTTGAGCTTTTGTTATCAAAGCCAATGTGGCAAAATCAAAGAGGTTTCCGAGGCACTCTAAAGACTAAAGCCGAAAACAATTAGATGCTTCTACACTTTGAGCTTTTGTTATCAAAGCCAATATGGCAAAAACAACGAGGGTTCCGCGGCACTCTAAAGAATAAAGTCTTTAGAGTGCCGCGGAACCCTCGTTGCCGACAACAATGTAGATTCTTCTACACTTTGAGATTTTGTTATCAAAGCCCATGTGGCATCAAAGCCAGTATGGCAAAAACAACGAGGGTTCCGCGACACTATAAAGACTTTATTCTTTAGAGTGCCGCGTAACCCTCGTTGCCGAGAACAATGTCGATGCTTCTACACTTTGAGCTTTTGTTATCAAAGCCAATATGGCAAAAACAACGTGGGTTCTGCGGCACTTTAGTCTTTAGAGTGCCGCGGAATCCTAGTTGCCTAAAACCATGTAGATGCTGATACACTTTGAGCTTTTGGTATCAAAGCCAATATGGCAAAAACAATGAGGGTTCCGCGGCACTTTAGTCTTTAGAGTGCCGCGGAACCCTCGTTGCCGAAAACAATGTAGATGCTTCTACACTTTGAGCTTTTGTTATCAAAGCCAATAAGGCAAAAACAACGAGTGTTCCGGCAACTCTAAAGACTTTAGTCTTTAAAGACTTTAGTCTTTAAAGACCTTAGTCTTTAGAGTGCCGCGGAACCCTCGTTGCCGAAAACAATGTAGATGCTTCTACACTTTGAGCTTTTGTTATCAAAGCCAACATGGCAAAAACAACGAGGGTTCTGCGGCACGTTAGTATTTAGAGTGCCGCGGAACCCTCGTTGCCGAGAACAATGTAGATGCTTTTACACTTTGAGCTGTTGTTATCAAAGCCAATATGGCAAAAACAACGAGGGTTCCGCGGCACTCTAAAGACTTTCTTTAGAGTGCCGCGGAACCCTCGTTTCCAAAAACAATGTAGATGCTGCTACACTTTGAGCTTTTGTTCTCAAAGTCAATATGGCAAAAACAACGTGGGTTCCGCGGCACTTTAGTGTTTAGTGTGACCCGGAACCCCCGTGGCCTAAAACAATGTAGTTGCTTCTACAGTTTGAGGTTTTGTTATGAAAGCCAATATGGCAAAAACAACGAGGGTTCCGCGGCACTTTAGTCTTTAGAGTGCCCGCGGAACCCTCGTTGCCGAAAACAATGTAGATGCTTCTATACTTTGAGCTTTTGTTATCAAAGCCAATAAGGCAAAAACAACGAGGGTTCCGCGGCACTCTAAAGACTTTAGTCTCTAAACACTTTAGTCTTTAAAGACCTTAGTCTTTAGAGTGCCGCGGAACCCTCGTTGCCGAAAACAATGTAGATGCTTCTACACTTTGAGCTTTTGTTATAAAAGCCAACATGGCAAAAACAACGAGGGTTCTGCGGCACTTTAGTATTTAGAGTGCCGTGGAACCCTAGTTGCCGAGAACAATGTAGATGCTTCTACACTTTGAGCTGTTGTTATCAAAGCCAATATGGAAAAACAACGGGGTTCCGCGGCACTCTAAAGACTTTCTTTAGAGTGCCGCGGAACCCTCGTTGCCAAAAACAATGTAGATGCTGCTACACTTTGAGCTTTTGTTATCAAAGCCAACATGGCAAAAACAACGTGGGTTCCGCGGCACTTTAGTCTTTAGAGTGCCGCGGAGCCTTCGTTGCCGAAAACAATGTAGATGCTTCTACACTTTGAGCTTTTGTTATCAAAGCCAATGTGGCATGAAAGCCAATATGGCAAAAACAACGAACCATCGTTGCCGAAAAAATGTATATGCTTCTACACTTTGAGCTTTTGTTATCAAAGCCAATGTGGCAAAATCAACGAGGTTTCCGAGGCACTCTAAAGACTAAAGCCGAAAACAATTTTGATACTTCTACATTTTGAGCTTTTGTTATCAAAGCCAATATGGCAAAAACAACGAGGGTTCCGCGGCACTCTAAAGAATAAAGTCTTTAGAGTGCCGCGTAACCCTCGTTGCCGAGAACAATGTAGATGCTTCTACACTTTGAGATTTTGTTATCAAAGCCCATGTGGCATCAAAGCCAATATGGCAAAAAAAACGAGGGTTCCGCGGCACTCTAAAGACTAAAGCCGAAAACAATTTAGATGCTTCTACACTTTGAGCTTTTGTCATCAAAGCCAATATGGCAAAAACAACGAGGTTTCCGAGGCCCTCTAAAGACTTTATTCTTTAGAGTGCCGCGTAACCCTCGTTGCCGAGAACAATATAGATGCTTCTACACTTTGAGCTTTTGTTATCAAAGCCAATATGGCAAAAACAACAAGTGTTCCGCGGCACTATAAAGACTATAATCTTTAGAGTGCCGCGGAACCCTCGTTGCCGAAAACAATGTAGATGCTTCTACACTTTGAGCTTTTGTTATCAAAGCCAATATGGCAAAACCAACGAGGGTTCTGCGGCACTCTAAAGACTAAAGCCGAAAACAATTTAGATGCTTCTACACTTTGAGCTTTTGTTATCAAAACCAATGAGGCATCAAAGCCAAAATGGCAAAAACAACGAGGGTTCCGCGGCACTCTAAAGACTTTAGTCTTTAGAGTGCCGTGGAACCCTCGTTGCCGAAAACAATGTAGATGCTTGTACACTTTGAGCTTTTGTTATCAAAGCCAATGTGGCATCAAAGCCAGTATGGCAAAAACAACGAGGGTTCCGCGGCACTCTAAGGACTTTAGTTTTTAGAGTTCCGCGGAACCCTCGTTGCCGAAAACAATGTAGATGCTTCTACACTTTGAGCTTTTGTTTTCAAAGCCAATATGGCACAAACAACGAGGGTTCAGCGGCACTCTAGTCTTCAGAGTGCCTCGGAACCCTCGTAGCCGAAAACAATGTAGATGCTTCTACACTTTGAGCTTTTGTTATGAAAGCCAATATGGCAAATACAACGAGGGTACCGCGGAACTCTAAAGACTTTAGTCTTTAGAGTCCCGCGGAACCCTCGTTACCAAAAACAATGTAGATGCTTCTACACTTTCAGCTTTTGTTATCAAAGCCAATATGGCAAAAACAACGTGGGTTCCGCGGCACTCTAAATAATTTATTGTTTAGAGTGCCGCGGAACCCTCGTTGCCGAGAACAATGTAGATGCTTCTACACTTTGAGCTTTTGTTATCAAAGCCAATATGGCAAAAACAACGAGGGTTCCGCGGTACTTAAAGACTTTAGTCTTTAGAGTGCCGCAGAACCCTCGTTGCCGAAAACAATGTAGATGCTTCTTCATTTTGAGCTTTTGTTATCAAAGCCAATGTGGCATCAAAGCCAATATGGCAAAAACAACGAGGGTTCAGCGGCACTCTAGTCTTCAGAGTGCCGCGGAACCCTCGTAGCCAAAAACAATGTAGATGCTTCTACACTTTGAGCTTTTGTTATGAAAGCCAATATGGCAAAAACAACGAGGGTTCCGCGGAACTCTAAAGACTTTAGTCTTTAGAGTGCCGCAGAACCCTCGTTGCCGAAAACAATGTAGATGCTTCTACACTTTGAGCTTTTGTTATCAAAGCCAATATGGCAAAAACAACGAGGGTTCCGCGGCACTCTAAAGACTTTATTTATTAGAGTGCCGCGGAACCCTCGTTGCCGAGAACAATGTAGATGCTTCTACACTTTGAGCTTTTGTTATCAAAGCCAATGTGGCATCAAAGCCTATATGGCAAAAACAACGAGGGTTCCGCGGCACTTAGTCTTTAGAGTGCTGCGGAACCCTCGTTGCCGAAAAAAATGTAGATGCTTCTACACTTTGAGCTTTTGTTATCAAAGTCAACATGGCAACATCAACGAGGGTTCTGCGGCACTTTAGTCTTTAGAGTGCCGCGGAACCCTCGTTGCCAAGAACCATGTAGATGCTTCTACACTTTGAGCTTTTGTTATCCAAGCCAATATGGCAAAAACAATGAGGGTTCTGCGGCAATGTAGTCTTCAGAGTGCCGCAGACACCTCGTAGCCGAAAACAATGTAGATGCTTCTACACTTTTAGCTTTTGTTATCAAAGCCAATATGGCAAAAACAACAAGGGTTCCGGTGCACTCTAAAGACTTTAGTCTTTAGAGAGCCACGGAACACTCGTTGCGGAAAACAATGTAGATGCTTCTACACTTTGAGCTTTTGTTATCAAAGCCAATATGGCAAAAACAACGAGGGTTCCGCGGCACTCTAAAGACTAAAGCCGAAAACAATTTAGATGCTTCTACACTTTGAGCTTTTGTTATCAAAACAATGTGGCATCAAAGCCAATATGGCAAAAACAACTAGGGTTCCGCAGCACTCTAAAGACTTTAGTCTTTAGAGTGCCGCGGAACCCTCGTTGTCGAAAATAATGTAGATGCTTCCACACTTTGAGCTTTTGTTATCAAAGCCAATATGGCAAAAACAACGAGGGTTCCGCGGCACTCAAGTCTTTAGAGTGCCGCGGAACCCTCGTTGCCGAGAACAATGTAGATGCTTCTACACTTTGAGTTTTTGTTATCAAAGCCAATATGGCAAAAACAACGAGGTTTCCGCGGCACTCTAAAGACTAAAGCCGAAAACAATTTAGATGCTTCTACACTTTGAGCTTTTGTTATCAAAGCCAATGTGGCATCAAAGCCAATATGGCAAAAACAACAAACCCTCTTTGCCGAAAACAATACAGATGCTTCTAGACTTTGAGCTTTTGTTATCAAAGCCAATGTGGCATCAAAGCCAGTATGGCAAAAACAACGAGGGTTCCGTGACACTTTAAAGACTTTAGTATTTAGAGTGCCGCGGAACCCTCGTTGCCGAGAACAATGTAGATGCTTCTACACTTTGAGCTTTTGTTATCAAAGCCATTATGGCAAAAACAACGAGGGTTCCTCAGCACTCTAAAGACTTTAGTCTTTAGAGTGCCGCGGAACCCTCTTTGTCGCAAATAATGTAGATGCTTCCACACTTTGAGCTTTTGTTATCAAAGCCAATATGGCAAAAACAACGAGGGTTCCGTTGCACTCTAAAGACTTTAGTATTTAGAGTGCCACAAACCCTCGTTGCGGAAAACAATGTAGATGCTTCTACACTTTGAGCTTTTGTTATCAAAGCCAATATGGCAAAATCAACGAGGGTTCTGCGGCACTTTAGTCTTTATAGTGCCGCGGAACCCTCATTGCCGAAAACAATGTAGATGCTTCTACACTTTGAGCTTTTGTTATCAAAGCCAATATGGCAAAAACAACGAGGGTTCCGTGGCACTCTAAAGACTTTAGTCTTTAGAGTGCCGCGGAACCCTCATTGCCGAAAACAATGTAGATGCTTCTACACTTTGAGCTTTTGTTATGAAAGCCAATATGGCAAAAACAACGAGGGTTCAGCGGCACTTTAGTCTTTAGAGTGCCGCGGAACCCTCGTTGCCGAGAACAATGTAGATGCTTCTACACTTTGAGCTTTTGTTATCAAAGCCAATATGGCAAAAACAAAGAGGGTTCCGCGGCACTCTAAATACTTTATTCTTTAGAGTGCCTCTAAAGCTTTATTCTTTAGGAACCCTCGTTGCCGAGAACAATGTAGATGCTTCTTCACTTTGAGCTTTTGTTTCAAAGCCAAAGTGGCATCAAAGCCAATATGGCAAAAACAACGAGGGTTCCGCGGCACTCTAAAGACTTTAGTCTTTAGAGTGCCGCGGAACCCTAGCTGCCGAAAACAATGTAGATGCTTCTACGCTTTGAGCTTTTGTTATCAAAGCCAATATGGCATCATAGCCAATATGGCAAAAACAACGAACCCTCGTTGCCGAAAACAATTTAGATGCTTCCACACTTTGAGCTTTTGTTGTCAAAGCCAATATGGCAAAAACAACGAGGGTTCCGCGGCACTCTAGTCTGTAGAGTGCCGCGGAACCCTCGTTGCCGAGAACAATTTAGATGCTTCTACACTTTGAGCTTTTGTTATCAAAGCCAATATGGCAAAAACAACGAGGGTTCCGCGGCACCCTAAAGACTTTAGTCTTTAGAGTGCCGCGGAACCCTCGTTGCCGAAAACAATGTAGATGCTTCAACACTTTGAGATTTTTTTATCAAAGCCAATGTGGCATCAAAGCCAATATGGCAATAACAACGAGGGTTCCGCGGCACTCTAAAGACTAAAGTCTTCAGAGTCCCACGGAACCCTCGTTGCCGAAAACAATGTAGATGCTTCTACACTTTGAGCTTTTGTTATCAAAGCCAATATGGCAAAACAACGAGGGTTCCGCGGCACTCTAAAGACTTTAGTCTTTAGAGTGCCCACGGAACCCTCATTGCCGAAAACAATGTAGATGCTTCTACACTTTGAGCTTTTGTTATCCAAGCCAATATGGCAAAAACAACGAGGGTTCCGCGGCACTCTAAAGACTTTAGTCTTTAGAGTGCCGCGGAACCCTCGTTGCCGAAAACAATGTAGATGCTTCTACACTTTGAGCTTTTGTTATCAAAGCCAATATGGCAAAAACAAATAGGGTTCTGAAGTACTCTAAAGACTTTACTCTTTAGAGTGCCGCAGAACCCTCGTTTCAAAGAACAATGTAGATGCTTCAACACTTGGAGCTTTTGTTATCAAAGCCAATATGGCTAAATCAACAAGGGTTCTGCTTCACTTCAGTCTTTAAAGACTAAAGCCGAAAACAATGTAGATGCTTCTACACTTTGAGCTTTTGTTATCAAAGCCAATATTGCAAAAACAACGAGGTTTACGTTGCACTCTAAATACTTTATTCTTTAGAGTGCCGCGTAACCCTCGTTGCCGAGAACAATATAGATGCTTCTACACTTTGAGCTTTTGTTATCAAAGCCAATATGGCAAAAACAACAAGTGTTCCGCGGCACTATAAAGACTGTAATCTTTAGAGTGCCGCGGATCCCGCGTTGCCGAAAACAATGTAGATGCTTCTACACTTTGAGCTTTTGTTATCAAAGCCAATGTGGCATCAAAGCCAAAATGGCAAAAACAACGAGGGTTCCGCAGCACTCTAAAGACTAAAGCCGAAAACAATTTAGATGCTTCTACACTTTGAGCTTTTGTTATCAAAACCAATGTGGCATCAAAGCCAATATGGCAAAAACAACGAGGGTTCCGCGGCACTCTAAGGACTTTAGTCTTTAGAGTGCCGCAGAACCCTCGTTGCTGAGAACAATGTAGATGCTTCTACCCGTTGAGCTTTTGTTATCAAAGCCACTATGGCAAAAACAACGAGGGTTCCGCGGCACTCTAAGGACTTTAGTCTTTAGAGTGCCGCCGAACCCTCCTTGCCGAAAGCAATGTAGATGCTTCTACACTTTGCGCTTTTGTTATCAAAGCCAATATGGAAAAACAACGAGGGTTGCGCGGCACTCTAGTCTTTAGAGTGCCTCGGAACCCTCGTAGCCGAAAACAATGTAGATGCTTCTACACTTTGAGCTTTTGTTATCAAAGCCAATATGGCAAAACAACGAGGGTTCCGCGGCACTCTAAAGACTTTAGTCTTTAGAGTGCCGCGGAACCCTCGTTACCAAAAACAATGTAGATGCTTCTACACTTTGAGCTTTTGTTATCAAAGCCAATATGGGAAAAATAACGAGGGTTCCGCGGTACTTAAAGACTTTAGTCTTTAGAGTGCCGCGGAACCCTCGTTGCCGAAAACAATGTAGATGCTTCTTCACTTTGAGCTTTTGTTATCAAAGCCAATTGGCATCAAAGCCAATATGGCAAAAACAACGAGGGTTCAGCGGCACTCTAGTCTTCAGAGTGCCGCGGAACCCTCGTTGCCAAAAACAATGTAGATGCTTCTACACTTTGAGATTTTGTTATCAAAGTCAATATGGCAAAAACCACGAGGGTTCCGGGGCACTCTAAAGACTTTAGTCTTTAGAGTGCCGCAGAACCCTCGTTGCAGAAAACAATGTAGATGCTTCTACACTTTGAGCTTTTGTTATCAAAGCCAATATGGCAAAAACAACGAGGGTTCCGCGGCACTCTAAAGACTTTATCTTTAGAGTGCCGCGGAACCCTCGTTGCCGAGAACAATGTAGATGCTTCTACACTTTGAGCTTTTGTTATCAAAGCCAATGTGGCATCAAAGCCTATATGGCAAAAACAACGAGGGTTCCGCGGCACTTAGTCTTTAGAGTGCCGCGGAACCCTCGTTGCCGAAAACAATGTAGATGCTTCTACACTTTGAGCTTTTGTTATCAAAGCCAATATGGCAAAAACAATGAGGGTTCTGCGGCACTTTAAAGACTTTAGCCTTTAGAGTGCGGCGGAACCCTCGTTGCCGAGAACAATGTAGATGCTTCTACACTTTGAGCTTTTGTTATCAAAGCCAATATGGCATCAAAGCCTATAGGGCAAAAACAACGAGGGTTCTCTAAAAGACTTTAGTCTTTAGAGTGCCGCGGAACCCTCGTTGCCGAAAAACAATGTAGATGCTTCTACACTTTGAGCTTTTGTTATCAAAGCCAATATGGCAAAAACAACGAGGGTTCCGCGGCACTCTTTAAAGACTAAAGCCGAAAACAATGTAGATGCTTCTACACTTTGAGCTTTTGTTATCAAAGCCAATATGGCAAAAACAACGAGGGTTCCGCGGCACTCTAAAGACTTTAGTGTTTAGAGTGCCGCGGAACCCTCGTTGCCGAAAACAATGTAGATGCTTCTACACTTTGAGCTTTTGTTATCAAAGCCAACTTTTGAAAAACAACGATGGTTCTGCGGTACTCTAAAGACTTTAGTCTTTAGAGAGCCGCGGAACCCTCGTTGCCGAAAACAATGTAGATGCTTCTACACTTTGAGCTTTTGTTATCAAAGCCAATATGGCAAAATCAACAAGGGTTCTGCTTCACTTTAGTCTTTAGAGTGCCGCAGAACCCTCATTGCCGAAAACAATGTAGATGCTTCTACACTTTGAGCTTTTGTTATCAAAGCCAATGTGGCATCAAAGCCAATATGGCAAAAACAACGAGGGTTCTGCGGCACTTTAAAGACTTTAGAGTGCCGCGGAACCCTCGTTGCCGAGAACAATGTAGATGCTTCTACACTTTGAGCTTTTGTTATCAAAGCCATCAAAGCCAATATGGCAAAAACAACGAGGGTTCCGCGGCACTTTAGTCTTTAGAGTGCCGCAGAACCCTCGTTGCCGAAAACAATGTAGATGCTTCTACACTTTGAGCTTTTGTTATCAAAGCCAATATGGCAAAAACAACCATAATGCCAATATGGCAAAAACAACGAGGGTTCCGCGGCACTCTGAAGACTTTAGTCTTTAGAGTGCCGCGGAACCCTCCTTGCCGAAAACAATGTAGATGCTTCTACACTTTGAGCTTTTGTTATCAAAGCCAATATGGCAAACACAACCAGGGTTCCGCAGCACTCTAGTCTTTAGAGTGCCGCGGAACCCTCGTTGCCGAGAACAATGTAGATGCTTCTACACTTTGACCTTTTGTTATCAAAGCCAATATGGCCAAAACAACGATGGTTCCACGGCACTCTAAAGACTAAAGCCGAAAACAATGTAGAATCTTCTACACTTTGAGCTTTTGTTATCAAAACCAATTTAGCATCAAAGCCAATATGGCAAAAACAACGAGGGTTCCGCAGCACTCTAAAGACTTAAGTCTTTAGAGTGCCGCGGAACACTCGTTGCCGAGGTCAATGGAGATGCTTCTACACTTTGAGCTTTTCCTATCAAAGCCAATATGGCAAAAACAACGAGGGTTCTGAGGCACTTTAGTCTTTAGAGTGCCGCGGAACCCTCGTTGCCGAAAACAATGTAGATGCGTCTACACTTTGAGCTTTTGTTATCAAAGCCAATATGGGAAAAACAACGAGGGTTCTGCGGCTCTTTAGTCTTTAGAGTGCCGCGGAAACCTCGTTGCCGAAAACAATGTAGATGCTTCTACACTTTGAGCTTTTGTTATCAAAGCCAATATGGCAAAAACAACCATAATGCCAATATGGCAAAAACAACGAGGGTTCCGCGGCACTCTAAAGACTTTAGTCTTTAGAGTGCCGCGGAACCCTCCTTGCCGAAAACAATGTAGATGCTTCTACACTTTGAGCTTTTGTTATCAAAGCCAATATGGCAAAAACAACGAGGGTTCCGCGGCACTCTAAAGACTTTAGTCTTTAGAGTGCCGCGGAACCTCGTTGCCGAAAACAATGTGGATGCTTCTACACTTTGAGCTTTTGTTATTAAAGCCAATATGGCAAAAACAACGAGGGTTCCGCGGCACTTTAGTCTTTAGAGTGCCGCAGAACCCTCATTGCCGAAAACAATGTAGATGCTTCTACACTTTGAGCTTTTGTTATCAAAGCCAATATGGCAAAAACAACGAGGGTTCTGCGGCAATTTAGTCTTTAGAGTGCCGCAGACACCTCGTTGCCGAAAACAATGTAGATGCTTCTACACTTTGAGCTTTTGTTATCAAAGCCAATATGGCAAACACAACGAGGGTTCCGCGGCACTCTAGTCTTTAGAGTGCCGCAGAACCCTCGTTGCCGAAAACAATGTAGATGCTTCTACACTTTGAGCTTTTGTTATCAAAGCCAATATGGCAAAAACAACGAGGGTTCTGCGGCTCTTTAGTCTTTAGAGTGCCGTGGAACCCTCGTCGCCGAAAACAATGTAGATGCTTCTACACTTTGAGCTTTTCTTATCAAAGCCAATATGTCAAAAACAATGAGGGATCCGCGGCACTCTAGTCTTTAGAGTGCCACGGAACCCTCGTTGCGGAAAACAATGTAGATGCTTCTACACTTTGAGCTTTTGTTATCAAAGCCAATATGGCAAAAACAACGATGGTTCCACGGCACTCTAAAGACTAAAGCCGAAAACAATGTAGATGCTTCTACACTTTGAGCTTTTGTTATCAAAACCAATTTGGCATCAAAGCCAATATGGTAAAAACAACGAGGGTTCCGCGGCACTCTAAAGACTTTAGTGTTTAGAGTGCCGCGGAAACCTCGTTGCCGAAAACAATGTAGATGCTTCTACACTTTGAGCTTTTGTTATCAAAGCCAATATGGCATAAACAACCATAATGCCAATATGGCAAAAACAACGAGGGTTCGGCGGCACTCTGAAGACTTTAGTCTTTAGAGTGCCGCGGAACCCTCCTTGCCGAAAACAATGTAGATGCTTCTACACTTTGAGCTTTTGTTATCAAAGCCAATATGGCAAACACAACGAGGGTTCCGCGGCACTCTAGTCTTTAGAGTGCCGCGGAACCCTCGTTGCCGAGAACAATGTAGATGCTTCTACACCTTGAGCTTTTGTTATCAAAGCCAATATGGCAATATCAAGGAGGGTTCTGCGGCTCTTTAGTCTTTAGAGTGCCGTGGAACCCTCGTCGCCGAAAACAATGTAGATGCTTCTACACTTTGAGCTTTTCTTATCAAAGCCAATATGGCAAAAACAATGAGGGATCCGCGGCACTCTAGTCTTTAGAGTGCCACGGAACCCTCGTTGCGGAAAACAATGTAGATGCTTCTACACTTTGAGCTTTTGTTATCAAAGCCAATATGGCAAAAACAACCATAATGCCAATATGGCAAAAACAACGAGGGTTCCGCGGCACTCTGAAGACTTTAGTCTTTAGAGTGCCGCGGAACCCTCCTTGCCGAAAACAATGTAGATGCTTCTACACTTTGAGCTTTTGTTATCAAAGCCAATATGGCAAACACAACCAGGGTTCCGCAGCACTCTAGTCTTTAGAGTGCCGCGGAACCCTCGTTGCTGAGAACAATGTAGATGCTTCTACACTTTGACCTTTTGTTATCAAAGCCAATATGGCAAAAACAACGAGGGTTCCGCGGCACTCTAAAGACTAAAGCCGAAAACAATGTAGAATCTTCTACACTTTGAGCTTTTGTTATCAAAACCAATTTAGCATCAAAGCCAATATGGCAAAAACAACGAGGGTTCTGCTGCACTCTAAAGACTTTAGTCTTTAGAGTGCCGCGGAACCCTCGTTGCCGAAAACAATGTAGATGCTTCTACACTTTGAGCTTTTGTTATCAAAGCCAATATGGCAAAAACAACGAGGGTTCCGCAGCACTCTAAAGACTTAAGTCTTTAGAGTGCCGCGGAACACTCGTTGCCGAGGTCAATGGAGATGCTTCTACACTTTGAGCTTTTCCTATCAAAGCCAATATGGCAAAAACAATGAGGGTTCTGAGGCACTTTAGTCTTTAGAGTGCCACGGAACCCTCGTTGCCGAAAACAATGTAGATGCGTCTACACTTTGAGCTTTTGTTATCAAAGCCAATATGGCAAAAACAACGACGGTTCTGCGGCACTCTAAAGACTATAGTCTTTAGAGTGCCGCGGAACCTCGTTGCCGAAAACAATGTAGATGCTTCTACACTTTGAGCTTTGATTATCAAAACCAACATCAAAGCCAATATGGCAAAAACAACAAACCCTCTTTGCCGAAAACAATATAGATGCTTCTAGACTTTGAGCTTTTGTTATCAAAGCCAATGTGGCATCAAAGCCAGTATGGCAAAAACAACGAGGGTTCCGTGACACTTTAAAGACTTTAGTCTTTAGAGTGCCGCGGAACCCTCGTTGCCGAGAACAATGTAGATGCTTCTACACTTTGAGCTTTTGTTATCAAAGCCAATGATGGCAAACACAACGAGGGTGGCAAAAACAACGAGGGTTCCTCAGCACTCTAAAGACTTTAGTCTTTAGAGTGCCGCGGAACCCTCTTTGTCGAAAACAATGTAGATGCTTCTACACTTTGAGCTTTTGTTATCAAAGCCAATATGGCAAAAACAACGAGGGTTCCGTTGCACTCTAAAGACTTTAGTCTTTAGAGTGCCACAAACCCTCGTTGCGGAAAACAATGTAGATGCTTCTACACTTTGAGCTTTTGTTATCAAAGCCAATATGGCAAAATCAACGAGGGTTCTGCGGCACTTTAGTCTTTATAGTGCCGCGGAACCCTCATTGCCGAAAACAATGTAGATGCTTCTACACTTTGAGCTTTTGTTATCAAAGCCAATATGGCAAAAACAACGAGGGTTCTGCGGCACTCTTTTAGTCTTTAGAGTGCCGCGGAACCCTCGTTGCCGAAAACAATGTAGATGCTTCTACACTTTGAGCTTTTGTTATCAAAGCCATATGGCAAAAACAACGAGGGTTCTGCGGCACTTTTAGTCTTTAGAGTGCCGCAGAACCCTCGTTGCCGAAAACAATGTAGATGCTTCTACACTTTGAGCTTTTGTTATCAAAGCCAATATGGCAAAAACAAATGCCAATATGGCAAAACAACGTTCCGCGGCACTCTAAAGACTTTATTCTTTAGAGTGCCAATATGGCGGAAGAGTGCCGCGAACCTCGTTGCCGAAAACAATGTAGATGCTTCTTCACTTTGAGCTTTTGTTATCAAAGCCAATAGTGGCATCAAAGCCAATATGGCAAAAACAACGAGGGTTCCGCGGCACTCTAAAGACTTTAGTCTTTAGAGTGCCGCGGAACCCTCGTTGCCGAAAACAATGTAGATGCTTCTACACTTTGAGCTTTTGTTATCAAAGCCAATATGGCATCATAGCCAATATGGCTTTAACAACGAACCCTCGTTGCCGAAAACAATTTAGATGCTTCCACACTTTGAGCTTTTGTTATCAAAGCCAATATGGCAAAAACAACGAGGGTTCCGCGGCACGCTTGGCTGTAGGGTGCCGCGGAACCCTCGTTGCCGAGAACAATGTAGATGCTTCTACACTTTGAGCTTTTGTTATCAAAGCCAATATGGCAAAAACAACGAGGGTTCCGCGGCACCTAAAGACTTTAGTCTTTAGAGTGCCGCGGAACCCTCGTTGCCGAAAACAATGTAGATGCTTCAACACTTTGAGATTTTTTTATCAAAGCCAATGTGGCATCAAAGCCAATATGGCAATAACAACGAGGTTCCGCGGCACTCTAAAGACTAAAGTCTTCAGAGTCCCACGGAACCCTCGTTGCCGAAAACAATGTAGATGCTTCTACACTTTGAGCTTTTGTTATCAAAGCCAATATGGCAAAACAACGAGGGTTCCGCGGCACTCTAAAGACTTTAGTCTTTAGAGTGCCGCGGAACCCTCATTGCCGAAAACAATGTAGATGCTTCTACACTTTGAGCTTTTGTTATCCAAAGCCAATATGGCAAAAACAACGAGGGTTCCGCGGCACCCTAAAGACTTTAGTCTTTAGAGTGCCGCGGAACCCTCGTTGCCAAGAACAATGTAGATGCTTCTACACTTTGAGCTTTTGTTATCAAAGCCAATATGGCAAAAACAAATAGGGTTCTGAAGTACTCTAAAGACTTTACTCTTTAGAGTGCCGCAGAACCCTCGTTTCAAAGAACAATGTAGATGCTTCAACACTTGGAGCTTTTGTTATCAAAGCCAATATGGCTAAATCAACAAGGGTTCTGCTTCACTTTAGTCTTTAGAGTGCCGCAGAACCCTCATTGCCGAAAACAATGTAGATGCTTCTACACTTTGAGCTTTTGTTATCAAAGCCAATATGGCATCAAAGCCAATATGGCAAAAACAACGAGGGTTCTGCGGCAATTTAGTCTTTAGAGTGCCGTGGAACCCTCGTCGCCGAAAACAATGTAGATGCTTCTACACTTTGAGCTTTTGTTATCAAAGCCAATATGGCAAAAACAACGAGGGTTCCGCGGCACTCTAGTCTTTAGAGTGCCGCGGAACCCTCGTTGCCGAAAACAATGTAGATGCTTCTACACTTTGAGCTTTTGTTATCAAAGCCAATATGGCAAAAACAACCATAATGCCAATATGGCAAAAACAACGAGGGTTCTGCGGCAATTTAGTCTTTAGAGTGCCGCAGACACCTCGTTGCCGAAAACAATGTAGATGCTTCTACACTTTGAGCTTTTGTTATCAAAGCCAATATGGCAAACACAACGAGGGTTCCGCGGCACTCTAGTCTTTAGAGTGCCGCAGACCCTCGTTGCCGAAAACAATGTAGAAGCTTCTACACCTTGAGCTTTTGTTATCAAAGCCAATATGGCAAAAACAACGAGGGTTCTGCGGCTCTTTAGTCTTTAGAGTGCCGTGGAACCCTCGTCGCCGAAAACAATGTAGATGCTTCTACACTTTGAGCTTTTCTTATCAAAGCCAATATGGCAAAAACAATGAGGGATCCGCGGCACTCTAGTCTTTAGAGTGCCACGGAACCCTCGTTGCGGAAAACAATGTAGATGCTTCTACACTTTGAGCTTTTGTTATCAAAGCCAATATGGCAAAAACAACGATGGTTCCACGGCACTCTAAAGACTAAAGCCGAAAACAATGTAGATGCTTCTACACTTTGAGCTTTTGTTATCAAAACCAATTTGGCATCAAAGCCAATATGGTAAAAACAACGAGGGTTCCGCGGCACTCTAAAGACTTTAGTGTTTAGAGTGCAAAGCGCGGCAAAAACAACGAGGGGTTCCGCAACACTCTAAAGACTTTAGTCTTTAGACCTCGTTGCCTAAAACAATGTAGATGCTTCTACACTTTGAGCTTTTGTTATCAAAGCCAATATGGCAAAAACAACCATAATGCCAATATGGCAAAAACAACGAGGGTTCGGCGGCACTCTGAAGACTTTAGTCTTTAGAGTGCCGCAGAACCCTCGTTTCCGAAAACAATGTAGATGCTTCTACACTTTGAGCTTTTGTTATCAAAGCCAATATGGCAAACACAACGAGGGTTCCGCGGCACTCTAGTCTTTAGAGTGCCGCGGAAACCTCGTTGCCGAAAACAATGTAGATGCTTCTACACTTTGAGCTTTTGTTATCAAAGCCAATATGGCAATATCAAGGAGGGTTCTGCGGCTCTTTAGTCTTTAGAGTGCCGTGGAACCCTCGTCGCCGAAAACAATGTAGATGCTTCTACACTTTGAGCTTTTCTTATCAAAGCGAATATGGCAAAAACAATGAGGGATCCGCGGCACTCTAGTCTTTAGAGTGCCACGGAACCCTCGTTGCGAGAAAACAATGTAGATGCTTCTACACTTTGAGCTTTTGTTATCAAAGCCAATATGGCAAAAACAACCATAATGCCAATATGGCAAAAACAACGAGGGTTCCGCGGCACTCTAAAGACTAAAGCCGAAAACAATGTAGAATCTTCTACACTTTGAGCTTTTGTTATCAAAACCAATTTAGCATCAAAGCCAATATGGCAAAAACAACGAGGGTTCGAAAGACTTTAGTCTTTAAGCTCGAAAAGACAATGTAGATCTTCTACACTTTGTGCTTATTGTTTAGCATCAAAGCCAATATGGCAAAAACAACGAGGGTTCCGCTGCACTCTAAAGACTTAAGTCTTTATAGTGCCGTGGAACCTCGTTGCCGAAAACAATGTAGATGCTTCTACACTTTGAGCTTTTGTTATCCAAGCAAATATGGCAAAAACACCGAGGGTTCCGCAGCACTCTAAAGACTTAAGTCTTTAGAGTGCCACGGAACCCTCGTTGCCGAGGTCAATGGAGATGCTTCTACACTTTGAGCTTTTCCTATCAAAGCCAATATGGCAAAAACAACGAGGGTTCTGAGGCACTTTAGTCTTTAGAGTGCCGCGGAACCCTCGTTGCCGAAAACAATGTAGATGCGTCTACACTTTGAGCTAGTCTTTAGAGTGCCGCGGAACCCTCGTTGCCGAAAACAATGTAGATGCTTCAACACTTTGAGATTTTTTTATCAAAGCCAATGTGGCATCAAAGCCAATATGGCAATAACAACGAGGGTTCCGCGGCACTCTAAAGACTAAAGTCTTCAGAGTCCCACGGAACCCTCGTTGCCGAAAACAATGTAGATGCTTCTACACTTTGAGCTTTTGTTATCAAAGCCAATATGGCAAAACAACGAGGGTTCCGCGGCACTCTAAAGACTTTAGTCTTTAGAGTGCCGCGGAACCCTCATTGCCGAAAACAATGTAGATGCTTCTACACTTTGAGCTTTTGTTATCCAAGCCAATATGGCATCATAGCCAATATGGCAAAAACAACGAACCCTCGTTGACGAAAACAATTTAGATGCTTCCACACTTTGAGCTTTTGTTGTCAAAGCCAATATGGCAAAAACAACGAGGGTTCCGCGGCACTCTAGTCTGTAGAGTG
>NW_027131665.1:0-26351 GCF_026122565.2 Emydura macquarii macquarii | reverse complement strand
CTCTGGAAGGGCAGGAGATAAGATGACCAGGCAGCCTGAACTCTGCGCTAACCAAGGATTTGTCAGTGAATTTTCTAGTTTTTTAAAACAGCAAGGGAAACATTTGTTGTAAGAGTTAGTGGTCATTTAGGCAGTTGTAATTCTCACCTGGGTTTGCAGTTGCCACATGACTGTGCCTAGGTAATAATCAAAAGACCTAACTTTTGTATAGTGTTTTTCCTTTAGTAGATCTCAAAGAACTTTACATCATTATCCCCATTTTACAGATGGGAAACTGAGGCACAGAGCGGAGACGTGAGTTGCCCAAGATGACCCAGCAGGTCAGTGGCAGAGGCAGGAATAGTCCTAGTCCCAGGATCTCTCTGCTAGGCCATTCAATTGCTCCGTGGTTCCACAGTGCTCCTCCCGCTGGGCACTCTGTGACAGTGCAATAGGGATAGTCCTCGTGCTTTGCAATGTCTGCAGTGTGTAGCCGGTAACAGGGCTGCAGAGAGAAATCCCCTCCAAGGTCCCTGTCCCAGCACCTGACAGTTTTATTATACAGCAGCTACTTTCAGCATGTGAGAGAAGACTGGTGTGTCTAGCTCCTTCTCCGCCTCCTGCCCCGTCCCCCCAACATGTACCTCCCCCTCTGCCCTACATTTCTGGTGCACACGTTACAGGCAGCAGCACACTGGGGGCCAGACACTGCCTTGGTCATGGAGCCTGAGCTGCACCCTGAGCTGGGCTCCTCACCCCATCTGACATGCCTAGCTGGGTCCCCGCCCCTGTTCCAGCCAGACTTCCCCAGCCATGCTGCAGGCCCACGCTATCCAACACCCCCGCCCCCACACTCTGCCAGCCCCCCACCCCCACACAGGCGTGATGTGTTTTACCTATTCATTTCCTGCATTTCAGACGTTCACTTTTCACCACATTCAGCCCCCCCATCCCACCCCCTTGATCACAGATCACATGAGGGGTTTAGATACTCCACGAGGGACAGGGCCCCCAGATCCCAGGACATACAGGGGGCAGAGAAAAGATCCCAGAGCCCTGCAGAGGGGAAGGGCTCCCCCAGATCCCAGTCTGAGGAAGGGGAGAATTTGGGGCTGACAGGCCTCACTGCGATAAACCCACAACTTTTACTGCAACCCCTCACAATATCACATCCCCCCGTCCCTCTCCTTCCCCTCACCTGAAGAGGACCCAACCCTTCTTTCCTCCCCTACCAGCCAATCCCATTTACCCCCCTCCCCTAATACCCACATACCTTCCTGCAGCCTTCTCCATCTCCGCATTTCCGTCTCCTCTGCCATCCCGATCACCCGCCCCCAGCGAACGTTTGCATGTGCAATTTATTGTCTTTTCAAATATAATTTCAGCACCTTCTGAATTATCTGCTGCATGCAGATGTTCACAGGTCACTCACAGATTTCTTCCCAGGGTGGGTTTCAAACTTCAAAATTACTACAATCTGGGAACTTTCTGAAAGGCTGGATTTTCTCAGGGTCTGTATCTTGGGAATCTTTTGCTCAAATGACTCCGCATTTGGATCATTCCCAGCCCTGCCCTACTACAAGTCACAGCAAACTTTACCACAACCCAGGTGTGCCTGCAGATTTCAGAGCACTTAGAAGAATCTTCCTTTAAACAGAAAAGTCTTTGCAATCTGAACTGAAGCAGAGCTGGTGCTCGCCATAACACTGTCTGGAATTAACCATCAGCAACTGCTTTGCTGTATCCAGATCCTCATTCCTCAGCACAGGGTAATGCTGAAAGGCGGCTGTTTAGGCAGGATAAAGAGAGGAGGAGGGAAGGGGTCTGCCCAGCCATCTCCAGTATCTGAGCCTCAGTGAGGTGAGCCCTGTGACCTGTTCATCGTAATTAGATGTTCTCAGTTTAATGAAGCTACCCAGTGGAGATAAATACAGCCTTAAACCATGGCTCTGAGAGGTGTGAACTGCTCCATTCATGGCAGAGGGTGTTCCCATCCCCCCTCCCCAGTGCTGCAGAGCTGGTGACATGCATCAGTCATGCCCATTCTCAGCCCCTCACCCCAGTCCCAGCATACTGTGTTTTTGGCACATGCTCCCAGCATGCATCTCCTCAGCTCCTCCTCACCACACCCAGCAGGGCAGAGGGCAGAGCTTCTCCACAGAGAGAAGTGCTCAGATATTGAGGGATGAGCCCCTCCCCTCCCCATCCCAGCTCACATGAGGCTGTGTGTGTGTGTGTGTGTGTTTGGAAATGGGGTCAGACCTCATCGAACCAGGTTTTGCAAATAATGAATGTTGTGTTTTGATATTTATCTGCTACTTCCATCTAGTGCAGGTTTTTGCATTATTTGCACCTGTATGTTTTGTTCATTATGTGTTTACATAAAAACAATACAAATAAAGTTAAAAAAAATTATCCTGAGCGAGGAAGGTTCCAGACACGTGTCCCTTCTCTACCGTTCTGTGGAGGATCATCTGTGTGAAATTTGCAAACAGTTTCAGGCCTTCTCTGCACAGCATGGTCTGGTGCGGGAGGCATTACCTTAACCCTGCATTTCCTTCTTATCTAATGTCTGCATTTTGTGGGCATGTTTCCTGGCTCTGAGATGAGTTCAATTTTCTGTTGCCAACTTCTGCTCTCTGGAAGGGAAGGAGGCACTGCCAACGCAACCTGACGTCCCCAGTAACAAAGTGTTTTGGCAGTGAATTAATTTAAGGCTTGTCTACACATACACATGCACTGGCTTTAATGAAGTAGTGCAAAACCCCATGGGGACACTCTCAAATGGTTTGGAAATGGTTTGTATTAATTTAGCTTCAGTCGATTCCTTCTTGATTAAAGAGTGTTCACACAGGGGTTTGCACCGGTTTAACTAAACCACATTAACTAAACTGGAGCACATTTGTGCATAGAACATGTTATGTGTATAGAAATACATGAGATCTTTTTAGGGGACAGGGCAATATGCCACATTTATTATGAGAAAACACAATTATGTTAATAGTTATTATCTAGTATCTACACACACACACAAACACATAGACAACAAATGTTCTGCACTTCATCAGGTATAGTTCCCAGTCCTGATCATTGCTGGAGATCATAGCTTGAGTTCGTAGCTGGTGTTCACAGCTCGTGGCGTCTACCTGGACAGGGAAGCCGAGCATGAAGGAGAGCGGGGTCTCTGTCAGGCGCTCACCAACCAACGCTCTTTGATGCTATGCAGAATGTTACCCAAAGCTCTACAATCTCACCCATTCTTGTACAAGTTTTAATTTTGATGTGAGTTTTTGAGTCCTGCTGTGTCACGCTGCCTCAGGGCTGTGTCCTGTGTGATCATTGATCACCAGTCAATTGCAGACATGACTTTCCTCTTGTCTTGATTATACCTTGTTCTTTTCTCTCTGAGGTGGATCCTTCTTCTTGCTTTTTCAGGGATTTGTCTGCATTCTTTAGCCATTAAGGTGATACTTGCATTTCATCATCAGGACAGGCTGGCATTGGAGACTGATCCCATCACACACTCCCTTCATTCACACATCTAAATGAAATTATACAGTATAAACCTAGACGGAGTTCCATGAAGAATGTAAAATGGAGTACATTATTCAAGATGGAGTTCAATTTACAATATAGAGTCCCATCAGACATTCTTTACAATGTAATAGGATAAGTTAGTAAAAAGAGTTACTTTAGTTACAATAGCAAAGAATAGATACACAGTATTAAAGAATAGATACTCTAAAAGCAACTTCTAATGGCTATGAAAGAATGAGCTACTTAATTAGGAAAATTTCTATACACACAGTTTCTATCAATGCTAATAATAAAAGCACAAGTGACTGAAATAGTGGAAGGACAAAACTTAAACTGTGGAGGGACAAGAAGCAAGTGACTTGAAGACAGCTTTGTCAGTGGAAACTAATCCAACACAGGAATGGCTTTCTCAGTGAACAAATGAAAGCGGCTCTACCAAGCATCTCTTAATACGGGCACTGTATGGTTTTATGAATGAATGAGTGTATGTTGATACAGTAAAAAAATCATTTGTAAAATAAATGTAGTTCAATTTATCTATCTGTAGCCCTACAAGCAGACCTGACATTAACATTAATTTTACTGTATGTCAAATTGGAATCTGGCCAGTTTAACTAATCAACCACACTCAGGGGCTCACAGTCAGTTATTAGTTTAATAGGAAACAGCTTTTGATAATAGCGGAAAAACTTTGGTCTCATTACTGGGCACTGCAGGGTCATCATAAGTTCATTCATTTCTTCTGTAGGTTTGGGCTCTGATCCTGCCATCTCTGTGGAGGGACATCAGGATGGAGGGATCCGGGTTGTGTGTCGATCATCTGGATGGTTCCCAGAGCCCGAGGTGCTGTGGAGAGATCTCCAGGGGCAGCTCTTACCATCAGCCTCTGAAAACATATCCCAAGAGGCCAATGGCCTGTTTCAGACAGAGGCTGCCATTGTTCTAACAGAAGAGTCCAACCGGAAAGTGTCCTGCTGTGTCAGGAACCCCCGACTCAACCAGGAGAGGCAGTCAGAGATTTCCATTGCAGGTCAGTGCCCGTCCAAGCCGCACATGGCTAGACTGAGATGGTGCAGACATTGGTGGAGGGTATTTAAAATTGTATCTTCTCATTATTGGCCTGAACCTTCAAGGTGCTGAGCACTTTTTGTAACATCTTGAGCAGCCTCAATGCTCTGTGACTCCAGCAGGAGCTGAGGGTGTTTAGGACTTTGCAGGCTGGACTGCCATTGGCCAGATTCTCAGAGCAGCTCCGTATCCAGTGCTCATCTCTTCTCTGTGGGGGAGGGGGAGGGAATTCTCCTTTATCCCTGCAGTGCAGTGAGGACTATGCTGGAATTGCAAACTGTCAATTTAAGAATGGGGGTTGGGGTTTTCTAGTCCTGTTCCCAGGCTATAGGAGGGCTCTGCAGCATGTGAGCAGAATCACGGTTTGTCTACAGGAACAGTTAGTCCACGGGAAGCTGGGGAGTAAATCTGCCTCACTGTTTGTGTGGACCCTGCTACCTGCACTAACAATTCCATAGTGTACTTTGATCTTGATTTTAGGTATTATTTTCTACCAAACCACTTGCTCAATGTAGAATATTTCATCTCTATAATAATAAAAATGTAGCAGTTGTAAAGCACTATTCATCTGAGGTCTCAAAGTGCAGCACTGCTGTTTAGTCTATGATATACCCAGGATTACTTGATTGTTATGTTCACAGGGTACACAGCGAGAGTGTAAAACAAAACATAAACACTCTTCCTGGCAGGCTGCAGTGTAACACTGCTTTACTTTGAAGAATCCAGAACTCTAACACATCACAGCCAAGTACAGAGAGAGACAAAGCAGGCTGCTCCCTAAGGCAGAGGAGCAGAACTCAGCCCACCTTGCTCTAGGCTGGCTCTTTGCAGACTGACTACAGAGGACCCAGCAGCATGCTCCCTACAGAGCCCCTTAGCCTGCAAGCAGGACCAGGAATCCCCTCAGGATTTAAAGTATCAGCTTGTAATTTTTACAGTTTCAATACACCACACTGACCACTTCGCAAAGGGCTCTCTAGTCAGCCATTGCTCCAGGGCCCAGGGAACAGGAATCTGGAGGAATTTTTACTCTGAATTTCCAGGCCCTAGTTTTGATTTTATTAAAATCCTTCATTCACATATTTAGGTCAGACTCTGTCATGTAACTGAGCCTCTCTGAGCTCAGGGAGTCGGGGTGTCTGGAAGCGGGTCACAGCTCTGATCCTCAGGGCCAGTCTGCACCGGCTGCAACCTTGGGGTCAGTCAGAGCAGCCTAGAGAAATGAGGGAACGCCGGCTCACTTCAACGTAGGCCGGGGGAGGATGAAGATGGATGCAGCATAGCAGAGCTCCTCCCTGCCCCTCCCTGTCCCCAACACGCCTCCTTCCATGAGTTAACCATAGTCAGTAAGAAGACTAAAGCTTGGACTTTCATTGGCTTAATAATAAAGCACAAAGGAGCCACATCTCACTGTGTATTTCCCTGTGTGATTCTTTTAACTGTCCTGGTCACCACTGTCGATTGTCCTACCTTCATCCTGCACGTGTTTGCTTCCAACTAGTCAATGACACTTTCTCTTGCAGAGTTCTTTTTCCCGAGGGTCAGTCCCGGGATGGTGGCTCTGGGGGTGATCCTGGCTGTTCTCAGTGCCCTGTCCAGTTACTGCTTCTGGAGGCAACACCGATCAAAAGGTAAAGTAACGAGGGTGGGGGGACTTGGTGAGAGAGAGAGACAGATAGACAGACAGATTTAAAACCAAAAGCAGAGAGACATGGATTAAGGGTTTTTTTTTAATGTCCAGAGGGTTTCAGGCAGTGGGAGCTGGGCTGAGGGTGAAGGGGGAGCTGAATAAATTATGACTTCACATTTGAACTGAGAAGCGTCAAGTGGTTTCACCCCTTCGGCTCTCACCAAGGCACCCGCTGGAATGTGACTCTGAGCTATTCCGTGGGGTCAGCCCTGCTCCAGCTGAAACACAAACGTGAGGCTCAGTGAGCTGGGCTTGGAGCTTCAACATGTGTAACTGGGCTGCTTGCAGGAAAACCAGAAAACAAAGTAGGAGGAGAGAAGGGGCTTCTTAGGGCCCAATTCTGCCCCCCAGTCTGTGCATGGATCCCCTCTTTTCCCCGTCGAGGGAAGTAGGAGCTGTGGGTGGGCAAAGTAGTGGCTGTGCAAATGGGAAGGGTAACAGTTACCTTATCTGCACTAAGACTGGCTCAGCCTGAGATCCTGCTGCAGGAACAGGGCAATGAACTCTCTACTGCAGTGTAAGTGCTCAGTTGGACTTTTTTCTCTGGTCACAAAGGGCAGAAATTGGCCTTCAGTGATCTCTGTGTTTATAGGGAGCTGGGGTTTTCAAAGCTGCCTAAGGGGTCTGAATACTCAGTTTTTGTTTAAATTAATGAGAACCAGTGTGTAAACCTCAAAGGCACCTTTGAAAGTCCCACCCAGAGGGTTTTTCTTCCCTGACGTGCTGTGAAGTTTATGTAGAAATTTGCAAGTGTAGGAAGAACTGGGAAGGGGAAATGTCTGTTAAATGATTTTCCAGTCAAGTTAGAACTGTGAAAGTTAGAACTGGATATTGTGTGTTTGGAACTGTCACCTTCCCACACTGTCAGCACCAGGTTTGAACTGGTTAATTTGTGGTTTGAATAGATACAGGCTGCGCATTGAGCCCATGTTTAGGTGACAGGGATTATCTCATTTCGAGTTGTATGTAAAATGTGTCTATGTGCGCAGAGAAAGCTATGTTGGGCTCATTTCCAAACACTAACACATCAGACCAATTAACTGTCACTGTCTTATTTCACGGGCCTTGGAGAGAATTCTCTGCCCCAGAAGCATGGCTGTGCGGTCTGGCTAGGAGTGCAGTAACAAAACACACACACTCAGGATTTGCACGGCTGACCTTAGACACTGCTCACACTGGGGCACAGATGGTCTAGCTCAGGCTGTGCTCAGAAGTGACTGTCAGACATGACGCTACCTCCATTTCCTGCAGTGTTTGTGTCCCAGGCTGACACACCCCGTGTACGAGTGGGAAATAGCTGATCTTAGAGGTGATGCCTGCAGGGTCCATCCACACCTAACTCCCGGCTCATGCTGATCTGAGCACCCTGATAAAGAAAGGCACCTCCACTGTGTTCTTAGCTGGGCATCTTCCAACTAGCCTGGCCTTAAAGGGAGCTGTTCCCATGTATTCGGTCCCTTGGTTCATTGGGATGGGAGGGGAGGGGGAATCTCAAAACTTTACAACAAGTTGCATAGACCCCTGGGGCAGGTATTGGGAGCTCTCATAATAAACTGAGAGTCAGTCTGGTTTGTGCTGTGTACGGGGAAGCTCTGCCCTTTGTCCGGCACACTTAAAATGCGTAATGAACAGAAACTAACCCAGGCCCAAAAACAGCAATTCCGGGCCACAGAACAGAACAGCTGCTGGCCTGCTCACCACCATGTCTCCCCTGCCTCCCGTGTGGCCCCCGTCTTCCTTTTCACATCCCCACTAACCCCGAGGCGACGAGTGACGGCGGGGGGAGGCCAAGTGGGGAAGGGGGGCTGTGGAAGAAAGGAGGGGAGGGGTCGGGAGGAGGGACATGGTGAGCAGGGTCGAGACTCGCTGACTAGGTGGGGGAAGGAGGGATGTGGGGGAGAGTGGTGAAGGCGGGGCTTGGGGCAGAACTGGGGGGGCGGGAAATTGGGGGCAGGGCCATGGGAAGATGGGGAGGCTGGCTGCCCAGCCCACCTCAAGGGGAAGCTTCACCCGTCGCCCATGATATCGATCCCTCTGCCTCGGCCCTTTTAAATCGCCGCCCCTGGGCAATTGCTCCCTTTCCCATGCCATGGCCCGGCATGCCCAGACCCACACACTGAATCCAGGGGATTTATTGCTCCCACACAGCGGGGGAGGGAGCAGGTTTGGGGTCACTCTGCGACCGTGTCCCAGTGATGTGCCCAGGCTGGGAGCTGCTGCAGCACTTCACACCCCCGGGTGCCCCTGGCAGGCAGAAGGTGGCAGGGACGCGGTGGCTGATGATGTCATCACGCTGCTTGTCACAGTGTCACTCGCCCATCTTCTCTCTGTGCTGATTGGCTGCCGGCTCCGACCCCCTCAAACCCAGTGCTGTCACACCAACACCCTCCCCCTCCCTTTCCACGTAGCTCATCCCCTCCCCCTGCCCAGCACAGGGTGATTGTTAAAGGGTGGCAGGGACGTGCCATTTGCACCATCGCTCTGCTCACTCTGCTTGTGTGTTCTGCCCCTTCCCCCGCCCTGGGCCTGTCGTGTCTGGTTAGACTGGCAGCTCTTCGGGGCAGGGACTGGCGACTGCTCCACGTCTGTGCAGAGCCCAGCACTGGCCTGGCCTGGCCTCTAGGCACAGCTGTAATGCAGGGCGGGGCACCCACTTTGTTACTCATGCAGGCAGAGCTGCACCCCCAGGACAAGCCCTCGGCCCCCCTGTGGCCAGGTCCCACCCCCACCCCACCCCCCACTCTGGGCAGATCCATATTGACTTGGGTGAAAATTGGAAAATCTATTTCCAGTAAAATCCGGCTTTTCCATTTTCTGATTTTCACCAAAATCTGTTGGGTTCTGAGTGGGGCTGGGGTCGGGGGGGGGGGGGGGGCCTGGTTGGACTGGGGATGAAAAACCTGCCTGGGGGATGGCTGGAGTGGGATGCGGGATCCCAACTCTCATCCTCAACCCTAATCCTAACCCTGAGGTCACTGCCTCACCCTGTGTCCTGAGATTTTAGTATAAATCAGGCTTTAAAGTTTTCCATTTTTCACCAAAATGAGGAAGGCTCTGTCCACTGATGCCTAAAACGTGTCCTGACACTTTGGAGCAGATGGGACGTGTTTTCAAAAGTTATCACATTACACACAGACAGGCAGAAATGCCATCGGGTTCGGTGTGGGGCCTTCCTTCCCACAGCCAATAATAATAGCTGATTTTCACAAGAGCTTCATCTTTAAAGAAGCTGGTTTGATTTGGGGATAATTATTTAAACAGGTTTTTAGTATGGACTCACTAAGGCCCCGATTCAGCAGAGTAGTTAAGCACGTGCTGGATTTTAAGTCCATGAGTGAATCCAGCCCTGTTCAGCGTGTGCAAGTGTTGTGCTGTATCAGACTCTAAAACTGAAGCTTTTAAGAACACAGGAGCCGTCAGAGCAAATCAGACCCGGGCCCATGTGGGCTGGGATCCTGCCTCTGACAGTGGCCATCCCAGCACTGGCTGCTTCAGGAGAAGGTGCAAGAAATCCTAGTGACCAATGATGGACTGACCTGCCCCCGGGAAAGTTCCCTCCTGACCCCCCTCAGTTAGCATTTGCCTTGTGCCCTGACACAGGAGTGGGGGTCTCTCCCATCTAGAATGCCTGTGTTTTTGAGAATGGTGATAACTCTGGATAGTCACATTTCCATATCAATGTCTGCACCTTTCTGAATCCTTTCTCCATTTGGGTTTTTTTCTTTGCTTGTCTGTTTTATTTTAATTCTACTCAGTATAAATCTGTATGTTCTCATTATCCATGTAAACGTCCTTTCATTTTACTCTTGCTAATCACTTGGCTTCAAAGCTATCTTGTGGCAAGTTGTTCCGCAGGTTAATTGTGCATCCTATAAAAACAGCATTTCCTCTTATACTTTAAAATTTGCTGCTTTTCAGTTTGAGTGTCCTCTTGTCCTTGTCTTAGGAAAGAAGAAAGGTCTGAGCACCCAATTTCTCTCTCTCACTCGCTATTTTGTATTTCTCTGTCAAATCTCCCATCTGAATTAAAATGTCCCACCTTTAAAATCACTTGTTCTATGAACTTGACTTCAGGCTCTAATTACTGTTCTCTCTTCGAGTGTTTGCTCATATGCATTCCATCATAGGTGAGTGCGCGCCCCGTGCACGAGCCTCCGGAAGCTTTTCTGCCCCTAGCAACCCCCTGCGGGTCGGCTCCTGCGCCCCCTGGAGTGCCGCGCTCATGCCGCGGTATATAGGGAGCCCGCCGACCCCGTGGCCTCCAGTTCCTTCTTTCCGCCCGTGACGGTCTTTTGGAACGCTGCCCCTTGCTTTATCGCAAGTAGCAATCTCCTCAACCTGTTCTAGTTTTATAGTTTTATAGTAGTAGTTAGTTGTTAAAGTTCATAGTTTTAACCTGTATAGTTAAAAAAAAAATTAAAAAAAAAGTAGTTTAAGTACTTAGTTAGCCCTTACGGGCTCCCGGCACCATGCCGGGCACTTCGGGGTTTAAAGCCTGTGCGGAATTCTCGAAGGCTTTCCCCATCAGCGACCTGCACGACCGCTGTCTTCGCTGCCTGGGCGAGCTCCACAGGAAGGACAAGTGCCGCATCTGCAAGTCCTTCAAGCCCAGGACACAGAAGGAGCGAGATGCCCGCCTTCGGACGATCCTATTGGAGTCGGCGCTTCGCCCGGTCTCCGAACCCTCGGGATCTCCATCGGCACCGAGCGTCTCATCGGCGCACAGCGCGCCCCCGGCACCGACAGCGGCACCGGCGCTGAAGGTGCCAAAGAAGAAGAAGCGGCTGGAGCCGGTGCCTATGGACTCCCCCCTGCTACCGGTACAGCAGGGGGTACAACTAGAGCCGACACTGGCGTCGCCACGCAGAGAGCCTCCCCCGACCCCGGGGGGTGGGGGACCTCTCCTGCAAGGGCCGTCGACGCCGGAGGCGTTTGTAGCAGCACGAGCCCTCATGGCCATGCCGACGCCTCCATCCCCCCCTCGACCGAGGGAGTCAGGGTTGGCGTCTCGGGGTTGATCCGTGCTGGGTTACCCCGGTGGGCAGCGGAGACAGGAACCATCGTCTCCCCCCAGACGGTCGAGGACGGGGGAAGCGGGATCCCCCCCTCCTCGCTCCGACCTTAGGTCGTTGAGCACCTCGGTACCGCAGCAACGGGAGCGGTCCCGAGGTTCCGAGAGCGGCCACTCTCCATCGCCCACTAGATCCTCGGCGTCCCTCCATCCTCGGGAGAGCCAGCCGGCACCGAGAGAGACTGACCACCCTCGCACTTCAGTGCGCACCTCTCGGCACCGATCACCGGGCTCTCGGCACCGATCTGGTTCGCAGGCGGAGCAGAGGCGCTCTGAACATCTGCGTGGGCGCTGCTCTCGCTCCCCAGTGCGCAGCTCCCGGCACCGAACGCCCTCTCCTGGCGATGACCGGCACCGGTCTGGCTCTCGGCCCCGGTCGGGCTCTCGGCACCGAGCTATACGGCACCGGTCAGACTCTCGGCACCGGTCGGTCTCTCGGCACCGTTCCGGCTCTCGGCGCCGAGCTATATGGCACCGGTCGGGCTCTCGGCACCGGTCGGACTCTCGGCGCCGCTCCGGCTCTCGGCGCCGCTCCAGCCTTCGACACCGGGCACGATCTCCGGTCCGGGCCCGAGCGCGTTCCCAGGACAGCCACCGCTCCCCATCCGCTGGCAGCCGTCGGGGTCCCCCTGCCCCGGAACCCTACCACCGGTCACCGTTGGCGAGGGCCCCCAGAGTTAGCCCGAGGCGGTCCCCAGCACCGCATGCCCGGCCACTCAGAGACTCTCTGGAGCACTGGAGAAGACGCAGCCGAGGGAGAGACTGCTCTAGGTCGCCCGACCACCGTAGAGCCAGAAGGTCCCGGGGACGCTCGTCTACTTCCAGCCGCTCCCCTCCTCGCCGGTGTCACAGATACCGCCGTAGCCGCTCCCGCTCCTCCAGAAGCAGATCACTGACGGATCGGGGCAAGGACAAGGGGAAGCGCCCGAAGTCCCGTAGCCCGGCACCTTCCGGGTCGGCAACGTCCACAGCACCGGGACAGGTGCCGGCATGGATGCAAGGGCCCTGGCACTGGCCCTATTGGGGACCATGGCCTCAACAACAGACCCAGGGTGTGGCGTCGGTCCCCTCAGTGGCGGTCCAGCCCCCGCCCCCACCTCCTAGTCAGGACAGACCGGACTCCTCGGACGAGGGGTCCGACCCTATGGAGGGTCCATCTACGGGTCCCCTGCACCAGTCCTCCTCCTCCTCTCCTCCGGACACCACCTCCAGGGACCAGAGAACACCCCTGCCTGATTATAAGACCCATCAGGAACTGCTCAGGAGGCTAGCGGATAACTTGCAGCTAGACCTCAAAGAGCTTTTGGAGGAGGAGGATCCTCTTTTCGGGACCTCTAGCTCAGCAGGCCCCTCCCGCGTCGTGCTCCCTGTCCACGACAGGGTGTTAAAGGTGGTCAAGCCCCTGTGGGAGACCCCAGCGTCAGTGTCTGCCACTTCTAAGACTGCGGAACGCAAATATTACGTTCCCGCCCAGGGGTTCGAATACCTCTACAACCACCCCCCCCGGGTCGTTGGTTGTAGATGCGGTTAATCAGCGGGACAGACAGGGTGCCCAGTCCAGTACACCAAGGAACAAAGAAAATAAAAAACTGGACTTATTTGGTAGAAAAATTTATTCGACTGCGGCACTGCAACTACGCATTGCGAATCACCAAGCGCTCCTCGGCAGGTACAATTTGAACCTGTGGGCTTCCCTCCAACGGTTCCTCCGCGCCTTACCACCTGACATGGCGGAGGACTTCAACACCATCCTGCAGGAGGGAGCGACAGTCGCGGGAGCGGCCCTCCAATCCTCAAGCGATGCCACCGACGCAGCGGGAAGGGCTATGGAATCGGGCATCGTGATGCGCCGAGCGGCGTGGTTGCAGTCTTCGGGTCTGTCATTGGAGGTGCAACAGGCCATCCAGGATCTGCCTTTTGAGGGCGTGGGCCTGTTCTCGGACAGAACAGACAGTAAATTACACGCCCTCAAGGATTCTTGAACCACCCTTAAGTCCTTAGGCCTCTATATGCCACAGGCCACGAGGCGCCAGGGCAGACAGCGACCCCAACGGCAACAGCAACAGCAGCCTGCCCCTCGACTGCCTCCTCGACCAACTCCATCCAGGCGAGGTTGAGACCGCTTCAGGCAGTCGAACAGAAGAGACCGCCAAGGCCCTGCAGGGGGCTCCCAGCAGGGCCAGCAGAAAAATACTAAGCGGTCCTTTTGACGGGACGCTCGAGGGCAGCCCAGTAACCATCACCATCCCACTGGGTTCCACCCCCCTTTATGAACAGACTGCATCCCTTCATCCGAGAGTGGCAGGGAATAACCTCGGACCGCTGGGTACTCAGCATAGTGAGACGAGGCTATGCTCTCCAACTCTCGGCATTTCCTCCAGACTCTCCCCCTACCCCGTCCCTCTTCAGGGACCCATCTCACGAGCTACTCCTCATCCAGGAGGTTCACTCTCTTCTCCGCCTTGGGGCGGTAGAGGAAGTTCCTCCTTCGGAGAGGGGCAGGGGGTTCTATTCCCGTTATTTCCTTATCCCCAAGGCAAAGGGAGGCCTCAGACCTATTCTGGACCTTCGTCGTCTGAACAGATTTATCAGACGCCTCAAGTTCCGGATGCTCTCCCTAGCCTCCATCATTCCCGCTCTAGATCCAGGGGATTGGTATGCTTCCCTCGATTTACAGGACGCTTACTTCCATATTTCTATCCTCCCTGGGCACAGACGTTTTCTTCGTTTTATGGTAGCAGGTGTCCACTACCAATTTTCAGCCCTACCATTTGGCCTCTCCTCAGCACCCAGGGTCTTCACGAAGTGTATGGCGGTGGTAGCTGCCCACCTCCGCCGCAGAGGTGTCCAGATCTTCCCCTATCTCGACGATTGGTTAATACGGGGAAGATCCAGGGTTCACGTACAGAACAGTCTAGCCCTGACCTGCACAACCTGTACCAGGCTGGGCCTGCTCGTCAACGAGCAGAAGTCCACACTTACCCCAGTAGAGCGGATAGACTTCATAGGGGCCACCCTGGATGCAGTCCAAGCCAGGGCTTTCCTCCCCCTGGCCAGATTCCAGACCATGACCGCCATCATTCAGGAACTGTTCAGATTTCCCACGACAACAGCCAGGCGCTGCCTTCAGCTGTTGGGTCACATGGCGGCATGCACATATGTGGTGAGACTAGCTCGCCTCAAACTCAGGCCCCTTCAAGGTTGGCTAACCTCGGTGTACACCCCATCCAGACATTCACTTTCCAGGGTGGTCACCATCCCAGCCCAGGTCCTAACCTCCCTCAACTGGTGGACAGACCCGAGCGAGGTTCTTCGGGGGGTTCCCTTTGCAGACTTAACCCCATCGGTGACGCTGATAACGGACGCTTCAGATGTGGGTTGGGGAGCCCACATGAGCAACGACCTCAGCACACAAGGTCTATGGTCGCCACACGAACTGCACCTGCACATCAATGTCAGGGAGCTACGTGCAGTTCGTCTCGCCTGCAAGGTCTTCCTCAGGTTCCTAACGGGCAGAGCAGTACATGTCCTCACGGACAATACAGCAGCCATGTTTTATATAAACAGGCAAGGGGGGGCACGCTCCTCCACTCTGTGCCAGGAAGCCATACAGCTATGGGACCTTGCGGTGAGGCACGATTTTCACCTCTCTGCCTCTCACCTCCCCGGGGTCAGGAACGACGAGGCGGACTGCCTCAGCAGGTCGTTCGTACCCCGCCACGACTGGTCACTCCACAAGGAGGTGGTGTCTTTTCTCTTCCACAAGTGGGGCACTCCCCAACTGGACCTGTTCGCCTCTGCGTGGAACAAGAAGTGCCAGAGGTTCTGCTCACTCCGGGGACGCGAGCAGGGCTCCCTATCGGACGCCTTTCTAATCGACTGGACGGGGCCCCTGATGTATGCGTTTCCCCCCGTTCCATTACTTCCCAGAGTGCTCCTGAAAGTCAAGAGGGACAAGGCGAATGTCATTCTCGTTGCACCAGCCTGGCCCCGGCAGCACTGGTTCACTATGCTACTGGACATGTCCATTGCCGAGCCAATACCACTGCCGAGGCGATACGACCTCCTCTCCCAGGACCGGTGCCGCCTCCTTCACCCGGACCTGGATTCCCTCCACTTGACGGCATGGAGGCTCTGTGGTTAACTGAAGGGGAGAGAGCCTGCTCAACACAAGTACAGCAGGTTCTCTTAGGGAGCAGGAAACCTTCCACTCAGGTTCTGTATAAGGCTAAGTGGAAGCGCTTTACCTTTTGGGCAGAGTCCCGGGGGATCTTACCTAGTTCATCGCCCATACAGGCAATCCTAGAATACCTCCTTCACCTAAAGATGCAGGGCCTTGCCCTGGCTTCCCTGAGGGTACACCTGGCGGCCATCTCGGCCTTCCACCGGCCGATGGAAGGGAGATCTATCTTCTCTCATCCTATGTCCTGTAGGTTCCTGAAGGGGATAGAGAGATTATACCCGCAGGTTCGCGACCCGGTACCTCTCTGGGATCTGAACTTGGTGCTCTCCATGTTAACAGGACACCCATTTGAACCCATGGCTACATGCCCTTTGCTGGTCCTGTCCTGGAAGGTGGCCTTCCTAGTAGCCATTACTTCGGCCAGACGGGTCTCCGAGTTAAAAGCCTTGACCTCGGAGCCCCCTTACACTGTCTTCTATAAGGACAAAGTGCGGCTGAGACCCCACCCAGCCTTCTTACCCAAGGTGGTGTCCCAGTTCCACTGTAACCAAGACATTTTCCTCCCCGTGTTCTTTCCCAAACCGCACGGATCGGAGGCAGAGCAGAGATGGCATTCCCTAGATGTCAGGAGGGCCCTGGCCTTCTACATCGATCGGACAAGGCCTTTCAGAAAGTCAACCCAACTGTTCGTCGCGGTTGCTGAGAGAATGAAGGGCTTACCCGTCTCTTCTCAACGCATCTCTACATGGATTACCGCATGTATCCGCACCTGTTACGATCAGGCAAAGGTGCCGCTTCCCAGCACAGTGACGGCACACTCGACCAGAGCCCAGGCCTCGTCAGCGGCCTTCCTGGAACGGGTGCCCCTGACGGACATTTGCAGGGCAGCAACCTGGTCATCTGTCCATACCTTCTCTTCCCATTATGCCATCGTTCAACAGGCAAGAGACGACGCGGCCGTAGGCAGAGCCATCCTAAGAAGGGCTACTCGACAGTGACTCCTACCCGCCTCCATGGTATGGCTACATAATCACCTATGATGGAATGCATATGAGCAAACACTCGAAGAGAGAAAACAAGGTTACTTACCAGTAACTGTTGTTCTTCGAGATGTGTTGCTCATATCCATTCCAAACCCACCCTCCGTCCCCGCTGTCGGAGTTGGCAGAAAGAAGGGACTGGAGGCCACGGGGTCAGCGGGCTCCCTATATACCGCGGCATGAGCGCGGCACTCCAGGGGGCGCAGGAGCCGACCCGCAGGGGGTTGCTAGGGGCAGAAAAGCTTCCGGAGGCTCGTGCACGGGGCGCGCACTCACCTATGATGGAATGGATATGAGCAACACATCTCGAAGAACAACAGTTACTGGTAAGTAACCTTGTTTTATTGCCCATCTCTGTGCAAACTGTTCGGAGATGGTGTGACCAGCAGTGCACACGGTGCCCAGGTGAGGAAGTGTGTAAGAAACTTTTTCTATCCTGTTCCTTCTGCTGCATCCTAACTCTTCATTCTTTAAAACATTGCTGCACATTGAGCAGAGATCTTCATGGAGCTGTGTACAGTGATGCCTGGGTCTTTTTCCTGAGTAGTTACAGTTAATTTAGATCTCTATAACCTGTCTGAATAGCTCTAATTGTTCCTGCAATGTGCCTTCCCGTACACTGATCAACACTGAATTTCATCAGTCGTCATGTTAGCCAGGCTTGGTCCCTCTGAAATAATTCTGTCTTCTCTGGTCTTGTCTGACCTAAATAATTATATGTCGCCTGCAAATTTTGCCACCTCTCATTTTATCCCTTTTTCCAAGTCACTGATAAATATTCTAACCAGCAGTCCTAATAGCCAACGTTGCAGGACCCCACTGCTAACCTTTTTCCATGTGAAAATTTACCATTTATTCCTAATCTCTGTTTTCTGTCTTTTAGTTGGTTTCTGGTCCAAGGCTATGCTTTGCCCCTCCCCCCATGATGACTTAGTTTCCTTAATAACCTTTTGTGAAGAACTTTGTTAAAGGCTTTTTGAAAGTCCATGTAAAATACACCATTGGGTTCTCCTCTGTGCATTATTTAACTGACCTACTCAAAGCAATTTAATAAATTAGTGAGACACAGGTTTCCTTTCCAGCTCTGCTAGTCAGACCTTATCCTATCATTATCATAGAGCTGATCTAGATTTCTATTTTAGTTATTGTTTCAGCCAGTTCAGCACGTACTGACGTAAGGCTCACTGGGCTGTAATTCTCAGGATCACTCCTACCAAACTGTAAAGTTGGCTACAACATTCCCAAACCTCCGAGTCTCCAGAATAGCAGCTGATTTTAATGAGATGCATATTATTGTTAGTAGCTCTGTCATATTGCTCTGACCTCATTTGACAGCTCCTGAGCTTTGTAATCTGGCAGGGATCTCATAGAGTCATAGAAGATGAGCGTTGGAATGGACCTCTGGATGTCATCTACTCAAAGCAGGACCAACCCCAGCTAAATCATACCAGCCAGGGCTTTGTGAAGCCAGGCCTTAAATACCTCTAAGGATGGAGATTCCACCACCTCCCTAGGTAACCCATTCCAGTGCTTCACCACACTCCTAGTAAAAACGCTTTTCCTAATATCCAACCTAGACCTCCCCCACTGCAACTTGAGACCATTGCTCCTAGTTCTGTTATCTGCCACCACTGAGAACAGCCTAGCCCCATCCTCCCTGGAACCCCCTGTCAGGTAGTTAAAGGCTGCTATCAAATCCCCCATCACTCTTCTCTTCTGAAGACTAAACAAGCCTTGTTCCCTCAGCCTCTCCTCATAAGTCATGTGGTTCAGCCCCCTAATGAGTTTTGTTGCCCCCCGCTGGACTTTTTCCAATTTGTCCACATCCTTCCTGTAGTGGGGGGCCCAAAACTGGACACAGTTGTCCAAATGAGGCCTCACCAATGCCGAATAGAGGGGAATAATCACTTCCCTTGAACTGCTGGCAATGCTCCTACTAATGCAGCCCAATATGTCATTAGCCTTCTTGGCAATAAGGGCACACTTTTCACTCATATCCAGCTTTTTGTCCACTGTAACCCCCCAGGTCCTTTTCTGCAGAACTGCTGCCTAACCCGTCGGTCCCCAACCTGTAGCTGTGCATGGGATTCTTCCGTCCTAAGTGCAGGACGCTGCACTTGTCCTTGTTGAACCTCTTCAGGTTTCTTTTGGCCCAGTCCTCTAATTCGTCTAGGTCACTCTGTATCCACTCCTTGCCCTCCAGCGTATCTATGACTTCCCCCAGCGTAGTGTCATCTGCAAACTTGCTGAGGATGCAATCCACCGCATCCTCCAGATCATTAATGAAGATTTTGAACAAAACCAGCCCCAGCACTGACCCCTGGGGCACTCCCCTTGATACCGGCTCTGAACTAGACATCGAGCCATTGATCACTACCCGTTGAGCCCAATGGTCTAGCCAGCTTTCTATCCATCTTATTGTCCATTTATCCAACCCATACTTCTTTAACTTGCCAATAAGAATATTGTGGGAGACCGTATCAAAACTTTGCTAAAGTCAAGGTATATCACATCCACTGCTTTCCGCACATCCACAGAGCCAGTCATCTCATCATAGAAGACAATCAGGTTGGTGAGACATGACTTGCCCTTGGTGAATCCATGCTGACTGTTCCTGATCACCTTCCTCTCTTCCAAGTGCCTCAAAATGGATTCCTTGAGGACCTGCTCTATGATTTTTCCAGGGACTGAGGTTAAGCTGACCAGTCTGTAATTCCCCGGATCCTCTTCCTTCTCTTTTTTGAAGATGGGCACTAGATTTACCTTTCTCCTGTCATCCGGGACCTCCCCCAATCTGCAACAACATCAGCCAACTCCCTCAGCACCCTCAGATGCATTGCATCCAGCCCCATGGACTTGTGTGTGTCCAGCCTTTCTAAATAGTCCTGAACCTGTTCTTTCAGCACTGAGGGCTGCTCACCTCCTTTGCATTCTGTGCTGCCCCGTGCAGTAGTCTGGGAGCTGACCTTGTCTGTGAAGACAGAGGCAAAAAAAGCGTTGGCTACTTCAGCTTTTTCCACATCATCTGTCACTAGGTTGCCTCCCCCATTCAGTAAGGGGCTGCACTTTCCCTGACCTTCTCGTTACTAACATACCTGTAGAAACCCTTCTTATTACCCTCATATCCCTTGCTAGCTGCAACTCCAATTGTGCTTCGGCCTTCCTGATTTCACTCCTGCATGCTCAGCAGTATTTTTATACTCCTCCCCAGTCATCTGACCAAGCTTCCACTTCTTGTAAGCTTTCTTTTTGTGTTAAGCACACCGAAGACTTCTTTGTTAAGCCAGGCTGGTGATCTGCCATATTTGCTATTCTTTCTGCACATTGGGATGGTTTGTTTCTGCACCCTCAATAAGGTTTCTTTAAAATACAGCCAGCTCTCCTGGACTCCTTTCCCCCTCATATTAGCCTCCCGGGGAATCCTGCCCATCTGAGGGAGTCAAATTCTGCTTTTCTGAAGTCCATGGTCCGTATCCTGCTGTTCTCCTTTCTTCCTTTTGTCAGGATCCTGAACTCGACCATCTCATGGTCACTGCTGCCTAGGTTACTACCCACTTCTGCTTCCCCTACCAATTCTTCCCTGTTTGTGAGCAGCAGGTCAAGAGGAGCACGGCCCCTAGTAGGTTCCTCCAGGACTTGCACTGGGAAGTTGTCCACAACACGCTGCAAAACCTCCCTGGATTGTCTGTGCTCTGCTGCATTGCTCTCCCAGCAGATGTTAGGGAGAGATCTCCTCTGCTCTTGGTGGCTGCTGGCTCTTTCATTGATCAGTTTGTTCCAATATCTCCTTGTCACATCTCAACCCCTGATCTTTATTTCCTGAAAAGAGCCGCTCCAGGGCAGGTCTCTCCCCTGCACCCTCTGTGGTAAAATGGATGCCATGAAATCAGTTAGTCTCTCTGCATTGTCCTTATCCTCCCCAATTGCTCCTTTTATCCCCTGCTGAACCAGGGACCCATCGATTGTCTGCAGATAGATTCTGATGGACTGAAATGATTCCCTGGTATTTGGTTTATATCTCAGGCCGTTCACTCTGCTAATTCCAGTTCTAGCCTCCTAATTCCCATCACACACGTCACCTGCTGCACTGCACGCTCCTTTCTCCTGGCTCACAGGGTTAATATTTGCCATGTGCTGAGGGATCCCTGTTTGGCTCTAACACTCTCTTGCACCTGGCCAGGTGGCCGAACAGGGTTACTGTATTTCTCCCTTTTTGATGCCTTTGTTGCCCAGGGGGTGCCAGACTCTGGTTGCTGACTTAGCCACCAGGCAGAGTCTAAGGATTTTAACTTCCCTGCTTTAAGGCCTTTTTGACTCGCTTCCCCTGGTGAGATAATGTGATATTGACGCGTTTCTCTTTGTTTTATGTTTAGATAAACTCCAGGATGAGCTCAGTAAGTTCCGTTCCCCCCAGTATCACCTTGTCTGACATTGTCTCCTGCTCAGCCTGTCTGTGTTCAGGGGCGTTCTCACCCCTCTGTCTGTGCTTGGTTGCAGGGTGGAGAATGACCCCGCCCTACGCAGGTACTGTACATCCCGCTGATATTTTATCCAGGGTGAGACCCCTCCTCCCCCTGGGGGCTCTCTGCTCCTTTCCCTGCACAAAGCATTTTCCTATGACATTCAATAGGCTAGAAGCAGCAATGTCACTGGGGCAGATGGAAAGGGGCAGACGACACCCGGGTTTATTGCAGGGCAGGGACACGCTCCCCTTGGGAAAGGGCTGATTGGTGAGGAAATACTGACCCTGCTGTCAGCTGTCCAGGGTGGTAGCTGGTTCTGCAGGACGGACATTCTCACCTGGCCATAACTGGCACTGAACTGCCCAGCTCTCTCTTCCCAGGATTTGCATGCTCAGACCGGGCTTTAGTAATTTGTTGCTGGCATAACATGCCCAGACAGGAGCTGTCCTGTGTCTTCATGGGTTTGGGGCAATGAAGGCCCTGTCCCCCTTGCAAGAGCAGATGGGTTTTTATAACCAGCTTGTGACACTCCCCTGACCCAGTTACAGCAAATTGTGCCCATACTGCACCTTTTCTGCCTGACAGCTGTGCCTGAGCTTTGTGTGTGTGTGTGTGAGTTTGCTTCCAGCATGCTGCCTGGCTGTGTGTGCACTGGTGCATGCTGGGAGAATCCGGGGCAGCTCCAGTAGGGGTCAGAGAGCCAAGAGGCCATGCACACACATTGCAGCACCACTGGCCCAGGGGTCCCTGCACTCCGGGGTATCTTACCGCACAGAGCTGGGGGGAGGGGGGGAGTAGGCAGGAGAGTCAAACAAACACCACTGGGGGGCCTGTTAAGGTTGCCACCTCTAGGTCCAGAAAACCTGCCCAGCCCACCCCGGGAGAGCGCCTAGCCCCTGCAGGCTCCTGCCCTGGGGCTGCCCCATGTACCAACCATGCCAAGCAGGACATGGCGCCAGATCGACCCCCTCCTCGGCGGTGACCCCTGGAGCCAGTGCCTGCGCGGTGGTGAATGGGCCCTGCTAGCCCGGAGCTCCCCATCTCACTCCCTGCTCCCACCCTGCCCCGTCCCCGCGGCTCCCAGACACTCTGGATCCAGGCTCCATATGTGCCGGCACCGCCATCCTGCAGCTCCCCACGTCCCACAGCAACGGACACACCCAGCACTTGTAGACACTCCCCACGTTAGCCCTGATCATCCCCCCTGCCTGTGACACTGAACTGCTCCCCTCTACGAGGTCCCTCAGCGCTCTCCAGCCTGGGGAGAAAACGCTGGACATTTCAGGCCTATCTGGCCGGGCGCAGGGAGAAAATCGAGTGTTTGGCTTTGGGAAAAGTCTCGTTTTATAAACACAAAGGGTTCGTCTACACGGCCCGTGGCAGCGAGTCTCAGAGCCGGGGTGACAGACGTGGGGTTTCGCACCTCTCTCCCCTTTGCCTCCCTGGCACGTGCCCTTCCCCTTCACCCCCCTCTGCCCCCTGGAACCCACCCTCCTGCACCCCCTGCCCTCCTGGCACCTGCCCCTCTCCCCCAACCACCCTCTGCCCCCTGGCATCCACCTCTACCCCTTCCTCCCTGCCCCCATCTGCCCACCTGGTGCCTGCCACTGCCCCATGATGCCCACCTCACCCCTCACCCTCCTCTGCTGTCCTGCCTCCTGCCCATCTCTTCACCCCCACTCAGCCTCCCTGCTGTGTCTGCCCCCTGCCCCTGCCACTCTCCCCACCCCCTCTGCCCCCAACTTCCCTCACCTTCCTCTTCCCCCTGGTGCCAGCCCCGCCCCCTCTGCCCTCCTTGTGTCAGAGTCTCTGCTCCACCCCCTCAATCCCTCAGTACCTGCCCCTCCCCCCTTTATCCTCCTGATGCCCACACCCCTGACCACCCTCTGCTACCCCTTCATCCATGGCTTCCCTCACCCCCTGCCTTCCTGGTGCCCAACCCTCCTTTCACCCCCTTCTCTGCCCAGGGCACCCACTCCTCCCCTCCCCCCCCATCCTTTTGCCTGCCCTTTCCTTTCCCCTCTTCTGCCCCCCAACAGATGCTCCCCTCTGGCACCAACCCCTTCTCTTGCCCCTTCTGCCCCCTGATGTCTGCCACACCCTTTGCTCCTTGTTGGCCCTGGTGTCTGCCCCTCCTCCTGCCCCTTTGCTGCCTGCCCATCTGCTCCCCTCCTCTGCCCCATAGTTGCAGACCCCTTCCCTTGCCGCCCTCTGCCTCCAGCTGTCACCCCTCCCCTCACCCCTTCTATCCCCCTGGCACCCACCTCTTCCCTTGTCCTCCCACCCCTTGATGACCCCCTTCAATCATCCAATGGCACAAGCCCCTCCCCTTGCCCCCTGGTGCCTGCCCCTTCCCTCGCACCCCTCCCCCTGCCATCTTCCCCATCCCCCACCAGCCCCTGCCCCTCCACACACACACCCCCGTCCCTGGTGCCAGTCCCTCCCTTCACTCCTCTGACCCCCTGGGGCCCCTCTC
The DNA here is from genome assembly GCF_026122565.2 of Emydura macquarii macquarii. Lineage (NCBI taxonomy): Eukaryota > Metazoa > Chordata > Testudines > Chelidae > Emydura > Emydura macquarii. The sequence continues at coordinate 2,844 of NW_027131665.1, read as the reverse complement.
TACCCTCACCCCCATCTGCACACTTGTGCCCGCCCCTTCCCTTGCCCCCCATTGGGCCCCCTGCTGTCCGTGCCTCCCCTCACCCCCTTTACCTTCAGGGTCCCACCCCTCCCCTCACCCACCCTCTTCCCCACTGGTGCCTACCCCCCTTTGTTACCCTCTACCCCCATAAAGCCGCCCTTTGCACACCCCTCTCTGCTCCCCTTGTGCTCCCCTGCTCCATCATCCCCCCCATTCTACCCCAGTACCCGACCCCCCCCCTCTGTCCTCCTTGCACCCACCCCAACATTCACCCCCCTCAGCTCTTCTGGCGCCAGCCCCTCCACTTGCCCCCCCCCCCACCCTGCCACTCACCCATATTATTCTCTCCTTCTCCCCATTAACAACTGCCCCTTTCCTTGCTCCCCTGGTGCCCCCTGGGGTCTGCCTTTCCCCTCTCTCCTCTGCCCCCCAGTGTCTGTCTCTCTCGTCACCCCCCTTGTCACCGTCTCACCTTTGCCCATCTGTTGTGCGCCGCTCCCATTGAGATTGCCCTCCTGCCCCCCCCTCCCCCCCCAGCCCTGGAGCCAGCCCCTACCCTCTTTCCCCCTGCCCCCTCCAGCCCTTCTTTCCCCCACCCTTTGGAGCCCCCTATTCCCTTACAACTCTCTCCCCCCTGGTGCCCACCACCCTCCCCCTCTGCCTCTTGACGTCTGCCCCTTCTCTTGCTCCCCTGTTGCCTCCTGGGATCTGCCCCTTTCCTCCCCTCCCCCATCTCCCTGTTAGTGCCCACCACACCCCTCACCCCCCCATGCCTCTCTGGTGTCTGCCCCACCCCTCACCCCTCTGTCCCCTTGTCACCAGCACCTTCCCCCGCCCCATCCTTGGCCCACCTGGTGCCCCCCACTCCATTACTGACCACTCTGCCACTGGGGGCTGCCCCTTCCCCTGCTCCCTCTAGTCCTGTGGGACCAGCCCCCCCCCTTTTACTCCCCCTCTGCCTCCCTGGGGCTCCTCTCCCTGAGTCCCCCTGACACCCACCCCTCCCATCACCCCACTCTGCCCCCGGCAACTCCCCCCTCGGTCTACTCTCCAGTGATCACCCCTGCCCTAGACACCCCCACTGCCCCTGGCTCATGCCTCACTCTGTGCCCCTGGTGCCTGCCCCACTCCTCCCCCCACCCCTGACTCCTGACCCTCCTCTTCACCTCCCTCTGTCCTCCTGGTGCCCCCCTTCCCTTTCTTCCCTGTGCTCCCTGGGACCTACCCCTCCCTCCACCCCCTCTGTCCACCTGGTGCCTGCTCCTTCCCTTCCCCCCACTACCCTTGTGCCTGCCTCTCCCCTCTGCCCCTCCTCTGCCTCTGCCAGCCTCAGCCTGTCCCCTCCCCTGTGCCTGGGCTGCCCTCTCCTCCCCTCCCCGGCTCCTGATCTCCTTCCCCTCAAGTTCGCTCCCAGGGGCAGAGGGGCCCTGACTCCCCTTAACGGGCAACAGTCCCCCCCCCAGTGATTAACGGGGACGCAGGTTAATTTCACTTTGACACCCGTGACCAGCCCCTGCCCCGGCCCTGACTCTGTGACTCTCTCCCCAGTGGACGTGACTCTGGATCCAGACACGGCTCATCCCAGCCTCGTCCTGTCTGAGGATCGGAAACGTGTGAGACACGGAGACACACGCCAGGATCTGCCCCACAATCCTGAGAGATTTGATCGTTGTGTTTGTGTGCTGGGTGCTGAGGGGTTCTTGGGCGGGAGGCGTTACTGGGAGGTGGAGGTGGGAGACAAGACTAGATGGACTCTGGGGGTTTGTAGGGAATCTGTGAGCAGGAGAGGTCTGGTCAGACTCACCCCTGAGGATGGATACTGGGCCCTGTTGCTGAGGGATGGGGAATACGAGGCCTGCATCTCCCCGCCAACCATCCTCCCCGTGAGTGTCAGGCCCAGCCGGGTGGGGATTTTCCTGGACTATGAGGCGGGCGAGGTCTCATTTTACAATGTGACTGACAGGTCCCTGCTCTGCACTGTCACTGGCACCTTCTCCGGGACGCTTCGCCCTTATTTCCATCCTGGTCTCAATGAGGGGGGTGAAAACGCAGCTCCCCTGATCATCTGCCCGGTCCCAGCCCAGGCCGGAGGGAATCTCTGTCCCTGACAGTGACACCCGTGGCAGAGACTGTCCCTTCCCAGCACTGAGCAGCTCCCAGGCCTGTGCCCAGGGGAGGGTCTAAAGGGCATCAGCAGAGAAGGGGGTGGAGGGAGCCGTCTGTAGGGCTGTGTGGCAGGGCTGAGGGTGTGTGGTTTTGGTGGGGGCAATGTCAGGGGTGGGTGCTGAAGGTGAGGTGGGGAGGGCACTGCAGCAGCAGGAAGGGAAGAGCCCAGCTGACATGAGGAAGACTTTGGGGCGAGATGTCATGTGGGGGGAGGAGAAAGAGGCCCAAGGAGGAAGAGCTGGGGGGAAGGATCCCAGTGAGTGCGAGGGAACCAGTGAGCGAGGGGAAGGTCCCGGCCTTTCCTGCCCTGGGGGAGTCTCTGCCCATGGCGGTGAGTGAAACGCCCAGGCCCTGCTGTATGGGCCACTCTGTGCTGCAGCTTTAACCTGTGTGGGGAGCTGGTCCCAGCGCGATGGGGGGTGGGTGGGTGTGGGGAGAGCTGGGGGAGGGGATTCGGTAGCTGGGCCAGGTGAAGGGAGGTGAGAACCCAGCCCCAGGGCTGTGTGAGTGAGGGGCCAGCCTGGGCGAATAGGATCCGTTCACAGGAAGGAGCCCAGGCAACTTTTCCCCCTGTTGCCCATGTATTTGCTCCACCCTAGTGCAGTGCGACAAACGGCTCCCGGCACAGGGTGATCCCACTAGGAAATGCGGTACACT
>NW_027131664.1:0-2631 GCF_026122565.2 Emydura macquarii macquarii | reverse complement strand
GAATGATTGGCATAGAATAGGCTTTTAACCATGTCTAAGAGGTTTTGCTGAATGTGCATTTTTGATGGAAAAAGTTTTGGCTAAAAAAATGCACCCAGCACTGAGACACTAATAAAACACTATAATCTCTTAATATTATTTCTGATGTTTCTCCCGAACAGCTGCTGGATATAGAACCTCTCCATCAACACTCTACCTGTTATTCCATTATGTCGTAAAATTATAATGTGATGAAATGCACATGTAAAGGATTGCCACTGATATATATTATAGGCAGAAATGGTAACGCGATTTATAGTTAAGGTTGCCTAACACTTTCCATGATAAGATCCACATATTAGTTGCTTATTACTGAGTTCTACCATCAAATCTCTAATCCATTTGTGCCAGAGAATGATGTATTTTTGGGACACTTGAGTTAAAACATTACAGTTGTTTCAAGAATAAGATTAAGGAAAACCTGTTATTTTGCCCAGGTTAAATAATTTCTTCCTGCTGTTTGATTGAGGAGATCTTGTGCCTCCATGATTTGGTGTGGGGATCTTGAATTTGGCAGAGGGGAATGTATGTTTTGACTTCCCTGGGAAAATTAAGTTATGTTCTCTTCCTGCAGGATCACTAGGATACACCACTTCTAGGCCCTGGTACACAACAACTGGTAAGAGCTAACTCATTCTGGTTTCATTGAGATGTTTCTCTCCACGGGGGTTCTGTGCCAAAAATGTTTTGAACCTCTAGCCTATGGTTTTATAGTACAATCGTCACACGAACTGAAATGAGAGAAAGGACAGGTTGAATAGCAATACAGTGGGCCAAATTTCAAACCTGGTTCAGGCAATCAATGCTTCTCAATATATATGTTGATCGGTATAGGTGCGTTACACACCCCTACTCTTGCATATAGTACCTAAGAACACTGAGGTGTGGAGAGTAAATATAGTTTTCTTCACTCCATCCAATTCTCTCTCACTTCTGTTTCCCATCACTCACTCTCTAGGAGAGAACCAGATCCTCACATTTGGATTGCCCACTAGCCTCTCTGTCAAACATAATTAGCTCATTCCCAAAGAGACAGTATGGCACTTTTCCGACTGTCAATATATGATCCTTCAACTTCTTTTGAAAGGAAATAACTAGCATGACTTTGGCTGCAGAAGACAAAAAGTAGGGGTAATAACTGTGAGGAACATGAGCTTATGAAGAACAAAAAATGGGAGAAATAAATGATTGCTCGTTTTTATGAACACAGTGAATAAAAAAAGGCAGTAGAGCTAATGTAGCTGTACCCCAGTAAGACATCTGGGACACAGTCCAAGAAATATTCCTTAGAAGTTTTAGTCTGATTTGACTTCGGTAAGATCAGGATTGGTGCGTTCTCTAATTGTAGCTTTGTCTTATTGCAGCAAGCACTCCATTTCCTCCAGTGAGAACCACACCAAGCGGTAAGTGCTGTCTCACCTAGTTTTAATTGAATTTATTTGTGTACTATGGGATTTGACAGCATCAACCTGATCCAGATGTGTGACCTGATGTGGACGTGTAATCCCCATAAGCGATCAACTTGACTCCAGTAGTCACAGTTATTACCAAGAAGGATAGAACTGACTTAGTTGCTAATAAGAATTTCCGTGCATCTGTTTTAGGGCTGGCATTGAGACTGGTGAATTCATTCAGCAGATGTGAAGGTCGCGTTGAAATCTACTATCAAGGATCCTGGGGGACAGTTTGTGATGATTCGTGGGATCTCAATGATGCAAATGTTGTGTGCAGACAGCTTGGATGTGGATATGGTGTTGCAGCAAAGACCAATGCCTATTATGGTCAAGGATCAGGAAATATTGTCATGGATGATGTGAGTTGCAGAGGATGGGAATACAGTCTGTGGGACTGTCCTCACTCAGGATGGCTCTCTCATAACTGTGGTCATTCTGAAGATGCTGGTGTCATCTGCTCAGGTAAATACCAAGAGTTTTCAGGTAGCTTGGAAGTGAATGACTGGCATAGAAAATGTTTTTAACCATGTTGAGGAGTTTTTTTGAAAGTCACACTGCAAAAGTTTCAAAATATGAACTACAGTTTCTGAAACTGAATGTTATAGTCTAAAGACCACTTTCGTACTTCCTGAAATATCAGTTCCATGCTTCAACCAGCAAGCTATCTAGTTCCCTGGTGAATGTGATTGGGCTTGCATAGAATAAAGAGAGAAAAAAGTGTGGGGGGAAGTATGAGAAAAAGCATCCAAGGATAGTTGAGTCATGATGATATTACTCTGAAATTTCAAAGGCAGCACCTATTTTACTTGGTTAGTTTTCAATTCTGTTAACCAAACCTCCTTTAAAAGTAGAATTCTGCAGTGGGGTAGAGCATGTAAACGGGATGTAGGAAACCTAGATTTTGTTTATGATTTTGCCTCACCACTTAGTTTCTGAATGCCTTCATGAAGATGAGAGTTTCAGCAGTAATATTTTGTCATCAAGAAATGTAAATTGTTCGGGAATTTTTTTCATTGATTTCAGTCGGAGTCAAGCACATATTACTATATTTCATGATTATCCTAAGACATTACAAACATGGTGTCTTCAAAGTTTTTCTCTAGTTGTTAGAAAATATAACACTCAGCTTTAAGGCGCT
>NW_027131663.1:0-26693 GCF_026122565.2 Emydura macquarii macquarii | reverse complement strand
GACTAACCTCAACTAAATCATCCCAGCCAGGGCTTTGTCAAGCCGCAGCTTAAAAACCTCAAAAGATGGAGATTCCACCACCTCCCTAGGTAACCAATTCCAGTGCTTCACCACCCTCCTAGGGAAAACTTTTTCCTAATATCCAACCTAGACCTCCCCCACTGCAACTTGAGACCGTTGCTCCTTGTTCTGTCATCTGCCACCACCGAGAACAGCCTAGCCCCATCCTCCCTGGAACCCCCTTTCAGGTAGTTAAAGGCTGCTATCAAATCTCCCCTCATTCTTCTCTTTTGCAGACTAAACAAGCCCAGTTTCCTTAGCCTCTCCTCATAAGTCCTGTGCTCCAGCCCCTAATCATTTTTGTTGCCCTCCGCTGGACTCTCTCCAACTTCTCCACATCCTTTTTGTAGTGGGGGGCCCAAAACGACACAATACTCTAAATGCGGCCTCACCAATGCCGAATAGAGGGGAATAATCACTTCCCTTGATCTGCTGACAATGCTCCTACTAATGCAGCCCAATATGCTATTAGTCTTCTTGACAACCAGGGCACACTGCTGACTCATATCCAGCTTTTTATCCACTGTTACCCCCAGGTCCTTTTCTGCAGAACTGCTGCCTAGCTCGTCGGTCCCCAGTCTGTAGCTGTGCATGGGATTCTTCCTTCCTAAGTGGAGGACTCTGCACTTGTCCTTGTTGAACCTCATTAGATTTCTTTTGGTCCAATCCTCCAGTTTGTTTAGGTCCTTCTGTATCCTATCCCTGCCCTCCAGGGTATCTACCACTCCCCCTAGCTTAGTGTCACCCGCAAACTTGCTGAGGGTGCAATCTACCCCATCCTACAGATCATTAATGAAGATGTTGAACAAAACCGGCCCCAGAACCAATCCCTGGGGCACTCCACTTGTGATCGGTTGCCAGCTAGACATGGAGCCATTGATCACTACTCGTTGAGCCCTATGCTCTAGCCAGTTCTCTATCCATTTTATAGTCCATTCATCCAAACCATACTTCTTTAACTTGCTGATAAGAATACTGTGAGAGACAGTAACAAAAGCCTTGCTAAAGTCAATGTATATCACATCTACCACCTTCCCTACATCCACAGAGCCAGTCACCTCATCAGAGAAAGCAATCAGGTTGGTCAGGCATGACTTTCCCTTGGTGAATCCGTGTTGACTGTTCCTGATCACCTTCCTCTCTTCCAAGTGCCTTAAAATGGATTTCTTAAGGACCTGCTCCATGATTTTTCCAGGGATTGAGGTGAGGCTGACCGGTCTGTAGTTCCCTGGATCCTCTTTCCTCCCTTTTTTGAAGATGGGCACTAGATTTGCTTTTTTCCAGTACTCAGGGACCTCCCCTGTTGCCACGAGCTTTCAAAGATAATAGCCAATGGCTCTGAAATCATCTCAGACAAGTCCCTCAGCACCCTCGGGTGCATTACATCCGGCCCCATGGACTTGTGTATGTCCAATCCTTCTAAATAGTCTTGAACCTGTTCCTTCAGCACTGCGGGATGTTTGCCTCCTTCCCATTCTGGGCCACCCTGTGAAGCAGTCTGGGAGCTGATCTTGTCCGGGAAGACAGAGGCAGAAAAGGCATTGAGTATCTCAGCTTTCTCCACATCCTCTGATCCAAGGTTGCCTCCCTCATTCTTTAAGGGGCCCGCACTTTCCCTAATTTTCCTCTTGTTGGCAACATACCTATAGAAACCCTTCTTGTTCCCCTTCACGTCCCTTGCTAGCTGCAACTCCAATTGTGCTTTGGCCTTCCTGATTTCATTCCTGCATGTTCGAGCAGCATTTTTATAATCCTCCTTAGTCATCTGACCAAGCTTCCACTTCTTGTAAGCTTCTTTTTTGTGTTTAAATTCGCCAAAGACTTCTTTGTTAAGCCAAGCTGGACGCCTACCATATTTGCTATTCTTTCTGCACATTGGGATGGTTTGCTCCTGTGCCCTCAATAAGGTTTCTTTAAAATACAGCCAGCTCTCTTGGACTCCTTTCCCTCTCATATTAGCCTCACAGGGGATCCTGCCCATCAGCTCCCTGAGGGAGTCAAAGTCTGCTTTTCTGAAGTCCATGGTCCGTATCCTGCTGTTCTCCTTCCTTTCTTTTGTCAGGATCCTGAACTCGACCATCTCATGGTCACTGCTGCCTAGGTTGCCACCCACTTCTACTTCCCCTACCAAATCTTCCCTGTTTGTGAGCAGCAGGTCAAGAGAAGCACGGCCCCTAGTTGGTTGCTCCAGCACTTGCACCAGGAAATTGTCTGCGACACTATCCAAAAACTTCCTGGATTGTTTGTGCTCTGCTGTATTGCTCTTCCAGCAGATGTCAGGGTGATTGAAGTCCCCCATAAGAATCAGGTCCTGTGAACTGGAAACTTTCCCTAATTGAGTAAAGAAAGCCTCATCTACCTCATCCTCCTGGTCTGGTGGTCTATAACAGACACCCACCACGACATCACCCTTATTGTTCTTGCTTCTAAGCTTAACCCAGAGACTCTCAACTGGCTTTTCTCCAGTTTCATACTGGAGCTCAGAGCAGTCATAGTGCTCTCTTACATACCGTGCAACTCCTCCCCCCTTTCGCCCCTGCCTGTCCTTCCTGAACAGTTTATACCCATCCATGACAGTGCTCCAGTCGTGTGAGTTACTCCACCAAGTCTCAGTTATTCCAATCCTGTCGTAGTTTCTTGACTGTGCCAGGACTTCCAGTTCCTCCTGCTTGTTTCCCAGGCTTCTTGCATTTGTGTACAGGCACTTGAGATAAGTAGCCGATTGGCATACTTTCACAGTATGAATCGGGAGGTCTCCCCTGCTGCACCCTCCTCCTTCCGCTTCCTTGTGGTGTCCCTCTTCCCCACTTACCTTCGGGCTTAGGTCTCCGTCCCCCGTCGAACCTAGTTTAAAGCCCTCCTCACTAGGTTAGCCAGCCTGTCTGCGAAGATACTCTTCCCTCTCTTCGAGAGGTGAATCCTGTCTCTTCCTAGTAATCCTTCTTCCTGGAACAACATCTGTCATGCTGTCTGGATGGGGGGGCCCCTGAGGAGCTCCGATTACTCCTTTCTACACCAGTCTCGCATTGGGGGTGTCATGCGGGCTGGCTTGAGTGGGGGGGCATTTAATATATTGGGTGACATCAGTATGGCAGAATCATAATAATCCATGTGGGATATGCCATGTCAGGTACCGTTAGGAAGGTTATAATGTGCTAAGTAAGATAATAATACTTATGTTCATGTGTGATATGTGAAATGGAAGTTATAGATGTATTTGAGATATCTGTGTTTCAAATTGCGCTGTCTGGGCAACACCCCAGATAGGGAGGCTGCAGAACAATGGCTGCGTAATGGCCCATTAAGGCATTCCCAGGTGCAAGGGGCCCTGAGGGAGAAGCCAACATCACCACTGAGTCACCAGAACCTGCTTACGTGACTCTGGACTCCATTGCAGGCAGCCTACCTGATGAAGCATCAGGACTGTCCCATGTGACTATGGACCCCAGGCACACCGGAGGAGTCACCAGGATTGGCCCATGTGACTATGGACTCCATTTTGGGTCTTGTGACTGCCCACAGGCCGCATGGCCGGAGGAGGGGACTTATAAGATCAAGCCAGAGAAACCATTTTGTCTTTGTTCCTGTCCAGTCTGCAGACATACACCTATCTCTGGAGCAATTCATCTTGCAACTGAACTGAAGGACTTGGACCCATCCAGGTACTGGATGTGAACCAGAGAGAACTACACAAGCCTGCAAATCCACATTTCTTCCAGAAACCTTAAGTATATGGACTTCTAATCATTTGTATATCTGTGATTTACTTTAACCCTTTAACATTTCCCTCAAGGTTTATTTCTTTCTTTTTACAATAAACCTTTAGTTTTAGATACTAAAGAATTGGCTGCCAGCATGGTATTTTAGGTAAGATCCAAACTTATATTGATCTGGTGCTGTGGCTGACCCCTTGGGGTGAGAGGGAACCTTTTTAATAAAGAGCAGAGAGTTCTAGTAACTGGTCTCTTTGCTGGACCTGGTGCTGATTTGGGAGCCTGGAGCTGTAATGCAGTAAAGGGGGCTGTGGGCATTTGTGGACTGGCTTCTTGATATCCAGTGTGGGGAGATCAGAAGCAGTTCATGGCTGGTTGGGAAGCCGGGCTTCAGTGTCACCCACCAGCGTGGGGAGAATCTGTTCTCCTTTTGCAGCCTGCCCTGACCTTGGCATTATCAGTTGGCTACCCTGAGCACGGACGGGTCACAACATCCCATGATCGAAGAATCCAAAGCCCTCTCTTCAACACCACCTGCGTAACCACACATTTACTTCCACAATGTGACGGTCCCTACCTGGGCCTTTTCCCTGAACAGGGAGGATGGATGAGAACACCACTTGCGCTTCAAACTCCTTTATCTCTTTTCCCAGAGCCACATAGCCTGCAGTGATCCGCTCAAGATCATTCTTGGCAGTGTCATTGGTGCCCACATGGAGAAGCAGGAAGGGGTAGCGGTCTGAGGACTTGATAAGTTTTGGCAGTCTCTCCGTCACATCCCTAATCCTAGCTCCAGGCAAGCAGCACACTTCTCTAGTTTCCTGGTCCGGACGGCAGATGGATGACTCCGTCCCCCTTAGGAGGGAATCCCCAACCACCATCACGCTTGTCTTCCTCTTGGGAATGGTGGTCGTGGAATCTCCGTCCCTAGGACAATGCATCTCTTGCCTTCTGATCAAACGGGTCTCCTTCTGATCCATTCCCTCTGAAGGGTCCTCCAAATCGTTCTCCGCTGTAGTACTTGTGCAGAGAGGATGAAAACGATTCCTTACTTCTATCTGCATGGTGGGCATATAGGTTCCCTTTCTTCGGGAGGTCACATGCTGCCAATTTTCTTCTCCCTTCTTCAGTTTCGCCTGCCTGGCCTTCTCTGAATCTTCCTTACACTGTGCCTGTACCCGATCGAGAAAAACTTCGTTTTTTTTAATGCAATGCAGGGTTGATATTTGGGCCTCTAGACCTTTAATCTTCTCTTCCAATAAGGAAACCAGCCTGCACTTGGTACAGATGAAGTCGGCTCTATCCTGTGGGAGGAAGACAAACATAGCACATCCAGTGCAGGTGACAACAACAGATCGCTCACTCTCCATATCTTTCCTCTGAGAGCCTCTTCAGATGCTGTATTTCCTGCTCAGCAACGTCTGAAAGGCACAAACCCGCTGTGGGCTCTCTCCTCAGGCGAACTCCCAGGCAAACTCCCTCCTTCTGTTAGCCACTCGTCTGTTTGCCGCTCAGCTGGTTCGCAACTGGGCTGCTTTTTATAAGGCATATGAATATGTTAAATCTCTCCTTCTTTTATGTAAAATCAGATGGTTGCAGTCTAATAAACATGGCCGCATTTTCATTAAAATCTCATGGTATCAAATGTTAGTCATTTCAGACAACACATACTTTATGCAGATCAAGAGTCAGCAGACCCAGCGTAGATTTCAACACTCCCCCCACACCACACTTTCTTCCAAAATAGAGCCCCCCCTACAACTGCTTCAGTCTTTTAGAATATGGACTTTGTAGGGTGTCCAGACGGTCAGCAGCTGTTTTGGACCAGTGTGTGGAAGGCGACATTCCAAAGGTAAGAACCCGCACAGAGAACGCGTTGCTATCTTGGGTGTGGGAGTATTTCTTCACTGACACCAGGAATCAAACCCTACTAATTCATCTGATGTGTCAGCAAACCTTTGAGCATGGCTTTGAATTGCCTGTGAGTTGGCCCCTAATCTATGCAAAACCATATGTAGCATAATCATAGCCATGCATATACTCAGGGATTAAAGGGTAAACACTAGCAGACTGGTTCAGAAGGAGGGGAGCCTGTCTGATCACATGCAATGTGTCTGGGCAAGTGCAAGCATGGATGAGGCAGAGGAAGGGTGCCCACAGAACACCAGCATTCCCACAGTGCTCCATAGGAAGCCCAATGTTGTTAGGATCCAGAAGACCCCTGCGTTGAGTGGGCAAGAAATATCTCTGTAAACACCCCAACGTCCTGTTACTGAATGGTCCCTTTAAAGGATGTGGACCCAGAAGCTAATGGCTGCTACCCCACACAGGGACAGGTACTGAATGATTTTTAAAATCCAAAATCCAAAATGACTGTGCCAGAGCTCTGCTGACTTTGAAGGATGCAGTGTAACATGCTGTGTAACATGCGGATCACCTGAGCTGGATGCACGCAGAGAGACCAGAAAGGGGGCAGACATGCAGCTAGCCTGTAACTGCGACAGGGGGGAAATCACCTGAGACGAGCGAGTGATTGTGCAGAAGCCAGGCAGCTGGAGACTTGTGCACAAAGTGATGGGCAAAGTGCGAAGTGGCACCACAGATGCTGAATTCAGCATTACCAAGGGGTTAACAGGATGGCTACAATGCATGAAATAAGGCACATTATCCACAGCACCACAGAGCAGTTTTTGAAATACAACAAAAGGCATCCCTAACAGAAACAAGGTACATCCACTTACCTCAGCTGGTGTAAGGACAGAGTCCAGAAAAAGAAAGGATAGTATCTTACCATGAAAAGATGTGTGTGATGGCGGCGAATGGTGTGGTGTGGGGCCATGTGGTGTTGGGGATCAGCGCCAGGGGTCCTCTGACCAGTGCCACTGGAAGGATGACGATTGGTAATGGGGCGACTGGGACCAGAATATGCAGCCAGTGATCCTCGCCTTTGAGCTGGATACCGGGGACAAGAGGGCAGAGACTGTTGTCGTGGTGCAGGGACCAGGCCATGGTGTTGTGGACCAGTGCTGAGGTTAAGGGGAACAGCATCGGTCAATTGACCACTGCGGTTGCTCCATGGCAGGTTTTCCCCTGGATACGGGTGCCTTCACTGACTCCAGTACTGAGGGAAGGTAGAGCGGGGTGGGTGGCACTAGTGGTCCCTGGCCACTTGAAAGGCCTCTGGCGTCGAGGGTATCACTAGATGGAGAGGTCCCCTTCTGCTCCCGGGAGTTGGGAGTGGTTCCCTCACCAGGCTGGAAGCCCTGGGAGGAGAAGCTGACACTTGCTGCTCTGATGCAGGCAATTGTCCCAACATGGTCCTTCCCCCAACCCCGCCTTCTTACCCTTCTATGGCGCAGGGGAATGATCTTGCTCTGTGTGTTGTTTCTTTTGCAAGAACTATATTTACAACAGCTATAAGACAACCACTAAACACTTGCGATCGCAAGGGAGAAAGGTGTCCCAGTAACCGTCACAGGCGGAAAGGAGCTGAGGGGGCACAGGGCTGGCGGCGTCTCATATGCTGGTGCATGAGCGTGGGACTCCAGGGGGTACCAGAGCCAGCTCCACAGATACCACTGAGGCAAAAATCTCCAGCAGCCGCACACATGAGTGCGCACACACCTAACATGGAATCAACATGAGCAAGCACACGAAGAAGAAGAAGGTTGAATTCCCACCTTTCTTGAGAACAGGGATCTGGCTGAAAGACCATTTGAGTTTTCCAGAACTGGAGTCCAGTGGGCTAGATATTTGACCTATTTATGTCTCCATTTGTGTTACATTTACTAGATCATCTTGTTGACATGCTAAATAGCCATACTTGTGTGGACATTAATTACATACTTTGCTTGAGTTTTTTCACCATATCGTGACAGCCATCCTCCTACTGACAGGAGACATCTTTCATCTGGGTCACATTTCCTTTCTCAGTTCTGATCTCTAACCATAACCTCTGAGACACGGCTCACGCCTGCCACTACCACAGCTCCCCCGGGTGAAGCATTTGCTCCTTCAGACATTTACTTCATGCCTTGATTTATTGCAGTGGCCTCTTCACTAGCATCCCGGAGTGCCCTGAATCCAAACCGAAGCCTGTTTACAATGGTGTAGGCACCTTCTCAGCCAGGAATGCCAATCTGATCCTATCACCCCCACTCTGACAGTCCTTCACCTCCCCCTCCACCTCCACAGTATTACACAACTGTTCTCCTTGTCTTCAAGGGCCCTTCATCACCATTGTTATTACTGTTGCGGTTATTTTATTTGTACCCCAGTAGCTCCCACAATGCACTGGCCACTGTCTACAAACACACACACACACACCCTCTAAGACCCCTGTCAGATCCATGGACTCCATAATCTATCCCTAGTTGCTCACCCTCTACACCTGCAATCTCACACCAGGCCCCTACTTGATTCCTCCCCTCTGCCAATTCTCCCCCACCCTTACCCCTCTGCTCCTGTTTCTCCTCTGTTAGGGGCTGACTCTTTGTTGGTGACACCCAGCTGTCTGGACTACTCCGCCCATCTCCCTGAACTTCACTGCTTTCCCAGTCCACTTTAAAATGTGGGTAGAAATCCGGCACTCCCTTGCCACCTATCATCAGACAGCTGTTTACCAGTTCCTCATGCTTCTCGACACCTCTCCTCCTCCAGTGTTCCCTCCCGTCTTCCTACTGCCACGTTCCTATTATCGTAACTGCCAGGAATGGTGAGATATCTGTGAGTAACACTGTCAAATGTTCTTGTGCTATCTGAAATATGTGTACTCTCATGTGCTGGGTGACTAAAAGGGCAGGCTGAGAGGAAAGAGTCATTTTATTTACGGTGATAAATGGTTAAATGTATTCATGGTCAAGTCTTTCTTTCTTTCTCTATCTGCAATCTGATAACTGAGGGTGAGGTTTACCCACACTGCGATAGTTTCTCTTTTCCTTCCTGTTTTGTTTCTGTAACATGTGCATGAAAACACCTCTGAAGAGTTGTGGTCACCAGACACACCCTACTGAGGTCTCTGTTTCCTGGCCCGAATCAGCAGCAGTGGCAGATCTCTATCTCCCACGCTCAGACGAGTTTCTTTCTCTTCCTGTCTCACTATCTGCAGCATTGCAGAATCTGTAGCGAATGTGCACTCTCATGCGTTATCCACACTGAGATGGAGTTTCTTTCCCTTGCTGTCTCTGAACTGGAAGCATGTGGACAGGCCTGGAACGTGTGCTTTGTTCTCTATACAGTTCAGGAGCTGGCTCTTTGGTGGCTCCAAATCAGTTCTGCAAGAATTTTAGTTCAGAGTCACTCTCACACATAACAGCTTCAACCTGACCCCTCCAAACGCTCCTGACACCTGCCCCTGACAGGCCCTGACTGCCGTCTGCTGCTGAAACCTCCTCACCCTCAGTGAAAAGCAGCCTCACCTCTGCCAAGTCTTCTATCATCTGCCTTAGAACAGTCACCCCCTCCCACTCCCAGCTGCCACCCCGAAATGCCCCTTGCCGACTGAGGGAAACATCCTCTCAGGAACTGCAGCCTGGCTGCAGAGAAGGAGTTGGGTGTGGGATGCTCAGCGGGGTTTGTTCAATGGCATCCTCCTGGTTCTCACTGCCAAAGTCTTTCTGGGCCTCCAGATCCCTTGAATGGAGGCCCAGCTTTTCATCTTACGGCCACAGCCAGGAACCAGCTTCGTTCTGAGCATCTCTTTGGTTTCCTCTCCGACTGCCCTGCTTCAGGCTTCTGAACCGGACACAGTTCAGGCACCAGACTGTACAAGTCACCCATGCTCTCTGTCATCCACCTTAGCCAAATGGGAGCTCACACCCTGCTGCCATCCTCCCCATGGGACTCTACGTCCCTGTGGCACAGCAGCACTGTCTCTGAGTGCCTGGAGTGCCAGACTTCCCCTGCTGCAGTCCATCCTCCCATCTTCTGGGCTCTTGTTAAAAGCCCTAAAAGCTGCCCTGTGTCCTGCTTTCCCACAACAAAAACCACCCCTGGGGATTCGCCATCCTTCCCCCGTCCCTGCCTCTGCAATAGGCCAGGCTCCATCTAAGCCCCGTCAGACGTTGGATCCCCAGGCAGATGGTTGCACTGCAAAACCTCACAGAAAAGCGCCATGGAAGTGAGTCTCAGAGCCTGGGCCTACAGAAGCAGACTTGCAGGGCTCACGCTTGGCACTAAAAACAGCCGTGGAGACCTGGGGGTGAGGCTCTGAAGCCTGGGAAGGAGGGTGGATTTCAGCACCCAAGCTCATGTCTGAGGCCAGACATCTACATGGCTATTTTTAGTGCTGCAGCACAAGTCCTGAGAGCCTGAGGCTGCAGACCCAGGCCCTGGGACTGGCTGCTGTGAGGAATTTTTGCCGAGTGGATGTACCCTGCAGGTAGGATGACCATCTGTCCCTAATTGGGTGGGACAGTCCCAAAATGTCATATATAAAGCAAAGTTGGTGAATCGTACTAGTTGAGACAATTTAACTAAAACAGTTTGGCTAAAAGCAAAAAACATTCAAAGCATACGGTTAAAATAAAAAAATAATTTTCCCAGACAATTTTCCCTTTCTACAAATTAACACTGCCCATGTGTGACGCTAGGCCCAAAAAAGCAAAGCAACTTTACAAATTGCATGGCCCAAATCTGACCTTCAAAGATATATTACAGGAAAATACAATGGTGGTGCGGGTCATTCCTCATAAGTAGACTAGAGCTCTTTTTATGCCAGTGGGTAGTTGTTTGATGTTCATTTTAGGTGAAAACTATACCTTTCTCCCCCAAACACTGGACAAGAAAGTCTGGGGAAGGCAAGGCTTCAGAGAGTGACACCAGGAGGGGAATGGGAGATCCCTTCGCCCTGCATTTTGGATGCCCTGGGTTCTCAAGAAATGTATAATAGGGATAAAGAATGTTTGGATAGTAGAGTGGTTACAATGGTGCCTTGGTAAAACAGTTATTAACATGCAGCCCAGTATGATGGGAAAATGGATCGTCCAGGAACCCCATGGAGTAAAAAGTACAGAACTGTGAATTTTGAAACCACTTGAGCCTAGCAAACATTTCGGCACTAGAGCCCCAGCTGGGAGCAGTTTGTCCAGCCGTTATCTGAAGTTTGGAAAAACTGGATAAATCTACATGAGGTCCCCAAATCTGGCAAGAGACTGGTAAGCAAAGGCTCTGTGGGGACTACTTGGAACAGGAGGAGCAATCCTTAACAGCCTCAGTGCTAGCAAACAAAATGAATCCAAAGGGAGCTCACATAAAAGATTTAGCAACACCTGTCATGGTGTCATTCCACCAGTGAAGCTCTCTACAGCACCAGGAGACACAAATCCTAGAGGAATGGGAGCAATCCCAAGAGAAAGATCAGCATCGCCTCTTGCAGGCTGTCGGGATCCTTCAGATTCACACTTCTTTGGCAATGCAACGTTTGCAAACACCAGTGTGGGTAATTGATGTGGTAAAGATACGATCCGTGACGGTATCAGGGGGGTACTCCCAAGAGACGTCAGAAGCTTTATTTGAGAAAATTCTACCCAGACTGAAAGATTTACAAACCTGGTGGAAAATGGTAAATTTCACCTCTAGCAAGGAGTCAGGAGAGGTCACGGTCTTTCTTTTACTAATATCAGAAGCAGAAATAAAATGGTCTCCCCTATTGTGGCTTCAGGCCTCAATATTAGTCTGTCTATAATGGAACCCATAGATCATAAAACGTGGGTCGTAAGAGATGACCAGGAATGGAAAACAGGAACACTGGAAGCCTGTTCAAAGGAATGTAGAATTGGATGTGACTGCAACAAAAATGCCTTGCAAGTGTGTTTAAAACCCAACAAAGGCAAATGCCACTATGCTATTAACCCTTTTGCCACTAATAACGCCAAGTTAGCGTACATAGGTGATCACTGTGTGTGTCTCAGAAGCTGGTGTCCTATGCTTCTTGTTAACTACGTGCATGAAATAGATTATAATCCCCATGACAATGGATGTTTGTATCATATTGTAGGGATTAGGGATGTAACTTTGAATTTTGCATGCCTGACCTTAGATATAATCAGTGAAAATGATGGATACGTTTTATTCTGCTGTGAAGTCTGTACCTCTTGGAATGAATTTAACTGTTTTACAGATGTTTTCTGTATATCCTGATTTGCAGAACCAGATGCACTCCCAAAGAGAAAGGGCACAGAGTCATGGTTATTGTGCCTCATAATGTCAATGAAATTAAGTGGGTATTTGCAAGAATTGGTGGGGATCTAAAAATGAGAGGTGGGAAGCATTGTTGGGATGGTCCCCCCCGGGCATGGGAATCTTGAATTTGGCTTTTCCCCCCATTGTAGTGATGTGGGGGTTCCAAATAATAGTGGTTCTCTTTACCAACTAATGACATGCTGGATCTGGCACAAAATTTGTCCACCGACAGATGAGCCAGTGGCTACCGCCACCCTCGCTCCTACCCTGGAAGAAAACATACTGAACTTGTCACCCCTCCCTCGAATGGGAGTTAGGGGAGATGACTGCTCGTCAATTACTAGTCTGGTGTACTGAGTTTCAGTTGCCAACAAGAGGATAATTTGCCAGGTCTCAGGTAAGAGCCTTGGGCTTTCCTTGGATCACGGCTCTGGTGCAACCAGAATAAATGTGACAGCAGTTACGTAAAAGCCCCCTTCTAAAAAAGATGACTTTTAAGAACGGGAACTGTACAGGGAGATTTTGATAGACCAGTAAAAGGGCCAGGACCACTTAATAGTGTAATATTGATTATCACACTTGTTACTAACAGCAGCCAAACTTGGTACGACTTCTTCAGGACTGTGCAGCCTTGGCATGACTAAGACAGGAGGGGAGGAGAGCCTCTTGTTCAGCCTTTGCCTGACCCTGTGCCCCTCCCTGAAGCTCTAGTGGATGTGCTGGGATCGGTGTTCCAGGAAAAGCCCAAGAAGCTTATTTATGCGTGCCCTGTGGGAGATGTGACCTGCGCCCCACGCAACGCCTATGCATTTAAATCCAGTTTCAGGTAATGTCTGGAGTGCACATTTGTACTTCTGGCTGCAGCGTGGCTGGAACTTTTGTCCAGAGCAGAAATGTTTTGGTTTCTTTTAACAGTTGATTATTCAAAGTGCTCTAAATCCACATATGTAGGAGATTGTCTTCAACGCCAACTATACCTCAACAGTGGCAGGAGCATACTTTGTGGTGCAAATGTTAGTGGTTCCCAAGATACGCCCGCCTCCAAAATACTACTAATAATAAATGAATAATGAGCTGCTTTTAAAGTTTCCAGGTTTGTATTTTTGTCTTTACAGAGCTACGGAAATATAACGGGTCTGACTCTCATCACATTGATGACACTGGACCACTGCTGAGCTCGGCTATTCAACAGCAGCGAGAAGCAGTTTAGAAATATTCAGAAAGTTACTGCACTGCAAAAGCTTCAGCTCTTGAGCATTCCCGCTGCTCAGTGAGCCATCTTCTCGGGGCAGTGAGATCTGTTGGTGGTTCAGAGGATCAGGACCTACCCCTTGTGTCCAAGGACCCACAGGTCAAATCCATGTGTTAGGAGGTGAGCGTGCCGGGCACAGCAGTACTCAGCATGTCTCCAGCTCAGTGTCTGGGGCTACAATGGGGCATCTTTTGGAAATGTGAGTAACAAGCAATTCTGGGGAAGTTCAATTCCCCAGAAGCGTACCCCATCAGCTCTACCCAACTGCGTAAGTCCCACCCTGGGACAGCTGGGCGGGCAGTTCTGTGTCCAGGGCATGAAGCCCAGAGCAGTGGCATTAATGTAGAAGGAATTTGTTGCCAGACTGACAATGACTCGAGGAAGACTGGTTCAAGAGTCCTGGCCTGGGCACATAAGTTCCGTTCCAGGTGTGGCTTGCTGAACTCCTAGACAGCACTAGATGTATGAGATCTGCAGTACAGTAAGCCAAGGGTGAACCTCTGGAAACCAGGAATGCAGAGTTAAAGTAATGTCCCCCACACCACACTACAGATAACCTTAGCTCTGACCCCTTTGAGCGATGCCCCAACATATCCCCGTCTGAGATAAAACATCCCAGAGCCACAATGCAGCACAAATAATATGCAATGGAATATTAGGGGTGAAACACTTGGCTATCCCTCTATCATCTTGAAATACCTAATGGAATATCAGCCTCTGGGCGTGTCAGCAGCAGCCTTTCTGGTGGCCCTGAAACTTTACAGATTCTTTTAAAACTCTCTTGCATTCTTCGATCTTATAGCCAGGAGGCACCATTGCAAACATCTGCCTGGACCTGCTGCATATCACAGCCCAGGGAAAAAAGGATCCCTGCTTTCTCTAGCTACATCTGCACCTCTCCGCAGAGGCAGTGTGAGCTCTGGCAACTTGCTGCCACTAATTCCTGAGTCAATACAGCTACACCTACCGAGGGTCAGTGAGATGCATGCGGAGTGATGGAAGAGAAATGTGATGGGTACAGGGCTTGTCAACAATGTTCTGTCACAACTGTTATTCAGCTCTTGTGTGTTTGTAGGCCGGTGGTACTGTCCAGCCTGGTCATTGCAGCCCTTCCTCAGGCCCAGACTCCAAGGAAGGCCACAGCACCTTCCTACAAGGGGAATGTTTTAGTGTCTGGGCACAAGTCCTAGCCCCGGCCCTCGGGAAGGGCAGGCAGACAAGTAGTCTCCTGCCTCCGGCTCTTAGGCAGGGCGAGGCAGGCAAGCAGTGGATCCACTGTCTGAAGCAGCAGGGAAGAGCACTTTCTCCCGGGGTGGTCAGGGAAGGGGGGAGGGGGACGCAGGCCCACCCGTCTCCACTGCGTCCCAGCCCAGAGCCCTATCAGTGGCAAAGCCGTTTGCCACTGAGTCAGCGGGGCTCCGCCTGCAACACGCCGATAGGGGCCTTGCCCCTGACTCAGCCACTGGCTATGGCTGTACCTGGGCCACTTCCTCCCCTTGGTCCCCAGGTATCTGTGTCTTCCGTGTCCTCGGGGTCGCGGAGGTACTCGGCATGCGGCAGGCTCACCAATCCCTCCTTGTCGTCCGGCAGCAAGTCAGGGAGCTCCTCTGCAGAAGGTCAACTCCTTCAGGATACAGGGCTCTGGGGGTTTGGAGTCAGGCAGCTCCTCCAGGTCCCATCCGGCCTCAGGGGGTATCTCCCACTCACGGACCTCGGGGGGCTCAATCCAGTCCCTGGGGCTGGGCAGGCCTGGTCCAGTCCCAGGGGCTCGGCGGCCCGGTCCAGTCCCAGGGGCCTGGAGGCCTGGCAAGTTGGGCAGTTTCCGGGGCCTCCGCTCTGGGAGGCGGTTGCTTGGAGTTGCTGCTCGGCTGGGGTGCAGCCTAAGCTTCAACCAACAGGAAGGCACGTCTGCCTCCGTGGCAGCCTCTCCTCTACTGAGCTGCGGGGCCTGCCTTTTATACTTCCTTTTCCTGTGGAATCTCCGCCCCTCTGTTGCTGGGCAGACTGGCCTGCCGGACCTGTTACTGTCCGGCCTGGTCATTGTGATCCCTCTTTGGGCCCAGGCTACGAGGAAGGCCACAGCACCTTCCTACATTGTTCAGATGAACAAAATTGTCATGAAAACTGCCTTGTTTTCTACTGAAACTTTTGGTTTTTCATCAAGAAACTGAGCAAAATTGAAAAATTTGAAAACTGAAATATTTCAGTTCAGAAATGCTGCTATGGTGTCTGATGGGAGGTGTAGTTCAGTTTCCTCAAGTCCCCATTCTCCTCTATGGGTCATGCTGCCCAGTTGGACTACTTCTTCCAGGAGAATGGGAGCACAAGGCATCCAAAGTACAACGCCCCTTAGACTCCACTGCTGCATTTCCAAACTGAACTATTCTGGGTTTGGGCCAATTTTGTTTGGTTTTTTTGTTAGTTTTAACAAAAAATCAACAACTTCCATGTGGGGAAATCACTTTTTGACCAGCTCTAGGTGGACTCAACACAGGAGACAATGGCAGATTTTATTAGGGATGAGACAAGACAGGTTTGGTTTGGTCCCAGTGCCTATGGCCAACTCCAGGGGGACAGGGTTAGGGATATGGGGAGATGGTATGTTTTAGGAAACATAATCCTAGCCCTGTATTTCCTGCTTTTCAAAGATTGACATTTCTTCACCCTACTCTTTCTAGAAGATCATGCTGGGAAAGAGCTGGGGAACGCAGTGAATAGCAGTTATTGTTAGTACCTGTTAGTAAATATTAATACTTGCAGTTAGTTCTTTCTTTCTATATTGGATTCATTTCTATATTAACTATTCTTTAGAATCTTTGTCTTCAACAAAGAGTATGTCTGTCTGGATTCTAAGGCCCAGAACACCAGTCCTTGACCAATAAGTAATTTATCTCTTATGGTGTATTTAAAAACTCTTGGGTGCCTTCATGTCTATACAATTCCAAATATTCTTGGACACTATCACCTTAACATACGCATATATATCTAATGCTGACATAAGCATATATAGACTTGGGAAACTAATACGGGATGATTGTTACAGCAGATGTTTTCTGTTGGGGAATCAACAGGGAAGAATGATGGTGGGGTAAGAGAGACCCACAGAGAGATATTATCTTGAAGAATTGTTAGCCCTCCCAGTTGTGAATAATCATGCCTTCACACATAAATCAGGTGAAATGAGAATGTACAGAAATGACATCACAATATAGGTTTCTGGGAGAATATTTTTGGCAATGAGGTTTCTTTTCTCTGAAACCCTATATAATGATACGCTTATGGGAACTTAGTGGAGGAAATGAAAACTGAAGCAGGGGCGCACATATCCACCTCTTAGTCTGATAACAAAGGGTGATATGTGTCTAATTCATTTCTCTGCTCTGTACACTGCTCTACTAATCTTTGATTGATAACCTTAGACTAAATCATTCCAACTGAGCCTGTTATTTCGACAGTCTTGAGTCATTAGCTCAGACATGCAAGATTACAGATGCAAGATGCATAAGAGTCAGTTGATGGACATAATTGATTGATCGCTCCAGTGTCCACAAGGCCTAAATTCACCTTGCCTGTAATGTTTAATCATTGTATTTTTACTACTCTCTCCCCCTTAATCCACTACCTTACAAGTGGTATCATCTTCATCTTCCATCATCCCCATTCTCTTCTATTTCATTCCCTCGGGTTCTCTCCCCCTGTCCTCACACTACCACGACTCATTCATCTTCAGCAGTTTTTGTCTTTCAGACGTCTGAAGTAGCAAATACATCATCTGAGAAGGCTCTGGATACATTACAAGGTAGAAAATATGGATAGTGAGGGGTCGGCTGTTGTGACCTGCACAGGATGTACAATGATTCTCTTATCCCAGACGATAGATGCAAATTTGTCTGTACAAAGTGCAAGCTGGTCTCTGTACTGCAAGAAATAGTCAAAGGACTGGAGGCTCAAGCATCAGGTAATGATGACAAGGGGAAAGGGCTAATTTCTGGAGAAAGGACTAGAAATCACAAATGCATTAAAAAGGAAAGAGATAAAACATCAGGGCAGTCTGCAAAATATCTTTACTGGCAGTATACAAATGCAGTGAGCACGGGAAACGAGCAGGATGAACTGGAAGTCATGGTAGATGAAGAAAACTAAGATTTTTTTGGAATTACAGAGACTTGGAGGGACTAGAGTGGCTGCAGGAGAAGCAGCCAATCAGGGGCCAGGAAGCAACAGAGACCGAGCTGTCAGTTGCTGCCTGGAGATGGAAGAGCAACAGGACCACGGACAGCTCAGTGCCGACAGGGATGATCCTGGGAAGGCTGCCAAAGACCAGGAGCAGCTAAGAAGAAGCTCCTGGATGGCTGCGGGCAAGGACTGAGCCCAGAACCCAGCCAGGCCAAGCGAGGGTACCATGATGTGCCCTGATAGTCTGGTTAGAAACTGAGCCCAAACAAGGTTGCCGAAAAGGACATGCGAACTGAAGGTACCGTGATGGGCCCCTGTTGGATTGTTATAGTAGGCAGTGTCTCTGAGAAAGAAAACTGTCCAAACAAGGGCTGTGAAGAGAAGACAGAGACTTTATACCCTGGAGAGGTTTGTTTGTTTGTTCCACCTGTAGACAGTGTGTGTGACTCAGCCAGAGGGATGAGTCACTGCAGATCCACCGAAGGAAGCATAGGCGCAGAAGAGGGGGGTGCTTGTGACAGGCAGGTGCTGACCCCCATTCCAAGCAGAGAAACAGCAGGCTCACATCCAACCAACCAGAAAAGGGGGGCACTCGGAAGAGGTGAGTGTCGACCCCGTTACACATGGGAATAGTGCAAGTCTGTAGTGACAAAATCGGGAAAGCCGAAACAAAGAATGAGCGACAGCTGGCAAGGAATGCTAGACACAACAAGAATGGGTTCTTCAAATATGTCAGACAAAGTAGAAAGACCAAGGACGGGGTAGGTCTGCTGATCAGTGGAGAAGGGGAGCTCATAATGGAAGATGATAGAAAAGCAGAGCTGTTCAATGCCTACTTTGCTTCAGGCTTCACACAATAACTAACGTGACCGGACGACTAACGAAGTTACCACAGACAAAGAGGAAGCGATGCAGATCGGGATAAGCAGAGAGCACACCAGAGATTTTCTGACCAATTTGAATGAATTCAGATCAGTGGGGCTGGATGCTATTCACCTGAGGGAACTAAAGGAATTAGCTGAAGAAATCTTGGAGCCATTGGCAATCTTTTCAAACTCATGGATGCCAGGAGAAGTCCCGGAAGATGGAAGAAGGGCTAATGTAATGCTCATCCTTAAAAAGGGGGGAAAGGAGGTGCCGGGGAGCTATAGCCCAGTCAGCCTAACTTTGATACCTGGGACGCTACTAGAGAAATGTACAAAACATTAAATTTGCAAATACCTGGAGGATGAGGGAGCATGGAATTGCTAAGAGGTAGCAGCCGGCATGGATTTACCAAGAACAAACCATGCCAAACCAGCTTCATTTCCTTCTTTGACAGCGTAACTGGTTTGGTGGAGGGGAAATGCAGTGGACATCATATACCTTTTGACACAGTCCCACATAACATTCTGATAAGTAAGCTGGAGAAATGCAGGCTTGGTAGAACTACCCATTAAGTGGATACCTAACTGGTTAAACAACTGCAAAGAAAGAGTAATTATCAATGGAATGATGGAATGATTGGAGGGAGGTATCAAGTGGGATCCACAGGGAACTGTTCTGGGTCTGGTGTTGTTTAACATCTTTATTAATGACCTGGGTGTAGGAATAGAAAGCATTCTGATCAAATTTGTGGATGACATGAAGATAGGGGGATTGCCAACACTTTGGAGGATAGAGCTAAAATCCAGAGGCACCTTGATAAATTGGAGAATTGGGCTATAGCCAGCAAAATGAAATTCAACAAAGACTAATGTAAAGTGCTGCACCTAGGGAAGAAAATCGAAATGCATCAATACAGAATGGGGGATAACTGGCTTGGCAGCAGCAGTGCTGAGAAGAATCTGGGAGTTGTGGTGGATCACAGCCTCAACATGAGTCAGCAATGCGATGCTGTAGCAGAAAAAGCAAGTGCAGTTTTAGGTGGCATTAACAGAGGCAAAGCATGTAAGTTACAGGAGGTGATAGTACCGCTCTACTCAGCACTGGCTAGGCCTCAGCTGGAATACTGTGTCCAGTTTTGTTCCTCACTGTATAGGAAGGATGTAGAGAAACTGGAAACGATCCAGGGACAAGTGGCAAAGATGATCAAAGGGCTGGACTTCAAGCCAGATGAGCAAAGGCTGAAGGAACTGGGTATGTTTCGTTTGGAAAAGAGGAGGTTAAGAGGGGACATGATAGCGGTCTTCAAATACTAGAAAGGCTGCCATACAAAGCTGGAGAAAAGTTGTTCTCTCTTGCCACAGAGGCCAGGACAAGAGGCCGTGGGTTCAACCTACAGCAGAGCAGATTTAGATTAAACCTGAGGAAAAACTTCCTCACTGTAAGAACAGCAGGACAATGGAACAGAGGCCTTGGGAGGTTGAGGAAGCTCCTTCCCCGGAGGTTTTCAGAAGGAGGCAGGTTAGCCATCGGTCTTGGATGGTTTACACCCAACAAATCCTGCATCTCAGCAGGGGGTTAGACCAGATGGCCCTTGTGGTGCCTTCCAACCCTGTGAGTCTATGATCATCACTCTCTCTTCATGGCCTTATGCCTCCTCTCCTCACCCGGCTCTGCAGCAGACACTGGGAGCTGGGGAGGAGTCTGTGAGCAAGTGGGGGTGAGGGGTGCTGCTAGCTGACAGCTAGAGGGAAAAGAACCTCCCTGTGCACACAGCTGCCTTGGCCATCCTCCTATTCCCTCAGCTCAGCTAAGCACTGCAGTGGCCATCACCAGCTGCATGTAACAGAACAGGAGATAGCTATACTTTTACCAGACTCTCCACAGGGGGAAGTAAAACGGGGGAATGTCCCTTTTGTCTACCCCACCCCCCCACATCCCAGGAGCTGCACCTCTGGTAATTCTTACTGGTGCTGCTGCGTCTGGCCTGTGTTATTCCTCCTGTGAGCATTCGGCTCTTTGACTGGAGGGCGAACTGTCTGCTGTGTTGCTGTTCCTCTTTGCAAGCAGCCCGTCAAGCTAAAGGAAATTGTTCTTTTAAAAGAAAACAAAAGTTTCCCGGAGTTGCTTTTTGGCAAAGGCAATTGGTTGATCAGTGTGCTCAGCCTGCAGGCACCTGACTGCAGTGCACCAGCTCTCTGCCTTTCTATCTTCACTCAAGACTTTCTCTCTGTCCTGAGCGGGTCCAATGTACTTACAAACAGACAAAACCGGGGGAATTGGGTCTGTTCTCATCTGACACCTGCTGCCTGGGAGGAGGGTGCTGAAGCTGGAGAGAGTGGAAAGAGTGAAGGAAAGACAGATTGTTCTCTGAGCTGGACCAGGAGCACAGAGGAGGTATGTGTGTGTGTGTGTGTGTCTGTCTGTGTGTGTGTAAGATGAGTTTTAGTATCCTATTTGCTTTTAAGCTAACATTGCCTAATAGTTAGATCTGTAAACGTCCTTTAAAAATACTTCCCTGCCGTCTATTTGTAACGAAGGTTTCTCTCTCGAGGATTATTTTTCGTACTCACTGATCATTTTATAACACAGATTCGTCAAAAATTGACCAATGACTCACAAAGCACAGCAGAGCATTTAACGCTTCAGATTGCTTAGTTTTTGGAGGACTAGTGCCCAGACCAGCGCACGTGGCACAGAGTTGTGGGGTGGTGGGGGAAAGGCGAGGCTGGTTTGGCACAGGTAAGTGATGGGGGTGCCAACTGCGGTGCTCACATCCCTTCCCAGCAGGGGCACCCTGCCAGAGTCTGGGCACACAGGCTGGGAGGAGAGGGCCCCGGCTCTTCCCTGAGCTGCAGTGTGGGGGGGGCTGCAGCCTGGATGTTGGGGACCCAGTGGCATGAAACCTCCCCCTCAGGTCCCCAGGCTGGGCACTGACCTGGCAGTAGGGCCGGGCTCAGCACATCCCATCACTTCCTTCCCTGGCAGCAGTCCCATAAACCTGCCTGCGGCTGACTCTGCCCTCTGCGAGCTTTGCCCACAGGGCACCCTGCACCCCCCGTCTTCTCCGCCTGGGCCAGGCGCCCTACCAGAGACAGCTCCTCTCGCTGGGTCCCCTCCTTAGGACAGGTCTTGCTGGGGGGGCACCCCAGGATGATAGTGAAGTAGCAGAGGGGTGCGTGGGTGTGTGACACACTGGGGTACAACCGGGGGTGTGCAGGACTGGCACGTGTCAGACACCTTGCCCTAGCCTCCCTCATAGGGCAGCCGCTTGCCCCCTTCCTCCATGCCTGCAGGCATCTTCCCACTCACCAGGGCTGCAGGGATTGCACGGCATCTTCTCCTCGCTAACGGGTCCCTGGTGATGGACAGATGCCAGACAAGCTGCCTCTTCCTCTGCTATCGCTGCTCCCCCTGCTGAGCCGAGCCAGCCCAGAGCAGCTGGGACTGACTGCTCAGCTGTGCCAAGCGCTGCCAGCAAGGGGAGGAAGGGACGGCAGCAGGGCGGGGGGGGGCAGATACTGGGGACAGCCTCCCCTCCACAAGTCACTGTGCCCCAGCCCCAGAAATGATTGGGGGTCTGAGTCACATGACTTCTGGGGGGAGGCTGAGGGAACTGGGCTTGTTGGGTCTGCAGAGGAGATGAGTGAGGGGGGATTTGGTGGCCGCCTTCAGCTACCTAGAGGGGGGCTCCGGAGGGGATGGATCGGGGCTGTTCTCGGTGGGTGCAGATGGCAGAATGGGTTGCAGTGGGGGAGGGCCAGGCCGGATGTTGGGAGAATCTTTTCCCTAGGCGGGTGGTGAGGCACTGGAATGGGGTACCTAGGGACGTGGTGGAATCTCCATCCTTGGAGGTTTTTGCGGCCCAGCGTGACAAAGGCCTGGCTGGGGTGGTTTGGTTGGGGTTGGTCCTGCTCTGAGCAGGGGTTGGATTGGATGGTCTCCGGGGGTCCCTTCCAAGCCTAGTCTTTTGTGATTCTGCGACAGAAGGAGGGGTGGAAAATGGGGGCCGGTGGGGGGTCAAAGGGAGTGACAGAGAATGGGGATCAGGATGAGCGGCGGGGGCAGAAGAGGGTAACGTGGGAGCAGAGTAAGGGACAGTGGCTGAGGTAGGCCAGGCCAGCAGGGATTAAACCGATCCAAGACCCACCGCCACCCCCTGCCCAGACTGTTCCAGGCCCTCCTGCTGCCCTTCTCCTTCAAGCAGCCTGCTCAGATTCACTCCGCTCCTTCTCCTTCAGCAGCACCTGCCTCTCAGATACCCGCCCCCCTTGCTCCCTGAACACTTCCCCATAACTGTGGCTCCCTTGAGCTGCCCCTGGCTTTCCCAACCCACTTGCATTTACCTCTGAAGGGTGGGGGATAGACTATTATCTTCTCACACCCCCATCGTCATCGTCAGCAAAGTTGGAACCTGAAGTAGGGAGTTCTAGCACTTGAACTATAGGACTAACTCCCTCAGCTGGCAGCAGAAGAAGGCTGTTAACTTCCATGAACCAGCCACTAGAGGACTAATTGAAACAGTAGGTGACCTGTCTCCTATTGTATAGGTAGGCACAAAGGTAGCAGGCTCTCTCGGACTGGCAGCAAGGTCAGGTGGATGGGATTAGGGTCTGCCACATCAGAGATCTGGTTTCTGTCTCTGCCTTGTGCAGCTTCTCAGTGAGGTATGGAGCCTGGCTTAACTCCAGTGGAGGGGCAACTCAGGCCGAGACTTACTAATTAACAAGCAATTTTCTAAGTATCCCAAAAATCACATGCTGATTTGATTGTCTTGAAAACTGCTGTGTCTCCTGGGGGTACGAGGTAGGGTTAGATCCAAATTTGGGGCTGTTTGATCAGGGGGTTCCTGAGATAAATCCCCCCATAAATATCTTCTAACATCAACATTTTCTAGTTCTTATAGTGGTTTTTTTGCCAGCACCCGAAGCTCAAACTACAGCTCTGATCCTCTCCTGGTATCACCAGCTTGGGATTGATCTCAGAGAGTGTCTGGCACGCACTGACCTCTGGAAGACCATGGTCAGATCGGGTCTCATCAACATGGGTTCTGCCAAGGAAAATCAGGTCTTGCTAGTCTCAGAATTCTTTGAGTGTGTCAATAAAGCAGTGGACAAAGGAGAACCATGTGATCCTGCTCTTTGCTTTGTCTTCTAGCCAGTGTCTGATCTGTGACTATACTTTACCTCTCACCCCATGACAACTTAGCTTCCTTAATAGCCTCTAGTGCCGGACTTTGTCTAAGGCCTTCTGGAAGTCTGAGGGTCTCTCTGCACAGCACAAGCCGTACATGGGCTCCCCTCGCCAAGCGAGC
Source organism: Emydura macquarii macquarii (assembly GCF_026122565.2). Classification (NCBI taxonomy): domain Eukaryota; kingdom Metazoa; phylum Chordata; order Testudines; family Chelidae; genus Emydura; species Emydura macquarii. The sequence continues at coordinate 3,133 of NW_027131663.1, read as the reverse complement.
TTGAATCCTGCTAGCGCAGATCACAGTAGCAGTGTAAACAGTGCAGTGAGCCCTTCGAGTGGGCTAGTGAGCCGAGTACAGACCAAGGGACTTTGCTGGATGAAATGGTCAACTTTCATCATGGCAGAAGGAGAACAGCAGGGACTCAAGGCTCCGTGCTAGGTCCCAGGTTGCTTAATATCATTATTAGTGATCTAGAAAGAGGGGTGAGCAGCGAGGGAAAAAAATGTGCAGATGACACAAAGTTGAGGTTAGTCAGGATGGGAGAGAGCTGTGAGGAGCTTCAGAGAGGCCTAAACAAGCTCTGGGAACAGGCAAATAGACAGCAAGTAAAATGCCCTGTTGATAAATGCAAAGACATGCTCATTGGGGGCAAAAAGCTAAACTCCTCATACACTTCCCAGGCTTCTAAATTAACTGTACCAACTCATGAAAGAATGAGGGGGATTTGATAGCAGCCTTTAACACTCTATTCAGCACTGGTGAGGCCACATTTGGAGTATAGTGTCCAGTTTTAGGCCCCCCACTACAGAAAGGATGTGGAGAAGTTGGAGAGAGTACAGCAGAGGGCTGGAGTTCATGACTTATGAGGAGAGGCTGAGGGAACTGGGCTTGTTTAGTCTGCAAAAGAGAAAATGAGGGGGGATTTGATAGCAGCCTTTAACTACGTGAAAGGGGGTTCCAGGGAGGATGGAGCTAGGCTGTTCTCAGTGGTGGCAGATGACAGAACAAGGAGCAATGGTCTCAAGTTGCAGTGGGTGAGGTCTAGGCTGGACATTAGGAAAAAGTTTTTCACTAGGAGGGTTGTGAAGCACTGGAATGGGTTACTTAGGGAGGTGGTGGAATCTCCATCTTTAGAGGTTTTTAAGCTGCGGCTTGACAAAGCCCTGGCTGGGATGATTTAGCTGAGGTTAGTCCTGCTTTGGGAAGAGGGTTGGACTAGATACCTCCTGAGGTCCCTTCCAACTCTATGATTCTATGATGCTATGAAAGTAAATAAAGAAGCGTTATTTACACCTCATAACACAAGAACTAGGGGTCACCAAATGAAGTTAATAGGCAGCAGGTTTAAATTGAACAAAAGGAAGTATTTCTTCACACAACGCACAGTCAACCTGTGGAATTCTTCCAGTGAATGTTGTGAAGACCAAGACTATAACAGGGTTCAAAAAGGAACTAGATAAGGTCATGAAGACAGGTCCATCAATGGTTATTAGACAACAGGGGCATAGCTACAGGTGGGCCTGGGTGGGCCAGAGACCACCCATTTTGAAAGCAGGCCCACTCAAGCATGACTTAAATTACCTGCGCAACTGAGCTCTCTCAGCTGGTGGCTTTCCCAAATTTCCTGCTTCCAGTCAAATGGCCAGAAACAAGAAGTCTGGGTTTTTCAGCCAGCCCACCTGTCAGCCAGAGGCCCTGCCAGAAGATCAGGTCTGGCTACACCCATTAGCCAGAATGGGCAGGGATGCAAAACCATGTTCTGAAGTGTCGCTAGTCTCTGTTTGCCAGAAGCTGGGAATGGGTGGCAGGGGATGGATCACTTGATGCCCTGTTCTGTTCTGTCCCTCTGAAACACCTGGCGTTGGCCACTGTTGGAAGACAGGAAGCTGGGCTAGATGGCCCATTAGTCTGACCCAGTGTGGCCGTTCTTATGTTCTTAGGCTAAACTCCATGACCAACAGGAAGATTTCATCTGTTAAGGGATCCTTTTCCAGGGTCAGGCAAAAACAATGAGACAAACGGTGTTAAATTTGGTCTTTGTTTGCGTGGTTATTAGCTGGTTTTATTGACATTAACTAAAATAGGTGGTCAAGAAACCAGCACAAATATATTAAGAATTAAAAATTATGAGTAACAGTTGGAAATAAAAATGAAATAAGTGATTGAGTAAACAATGTTTTTACTTCCCAGAAATCTTATTCCTTCCTCTTTATGAATTGTCAGACCTTCCCTGTGAGGGAAAAATTGCATTTTCTTGAACTTTGTGTTCTATCCGCCTGCTTCTTTTCTCACTGTAGCTCTACTCAGTGTAACTATTGACTTCAGTGAAGTTACTCTTGATTTACACCAGTGTGTGTCGGAGGAGAATCGTGCTGTATATTTTATAAATGGCTGCAAGGAAGTCCAATTTGTGCTTTGTTTTCTTTTTTCACAGACGACTGCATCCATTATGGGAGGACGCCCAAGTTCAGTGAGTATCACGATAAAGAGATATATTTCAGAGTCCAGCTAAATGAAATGTTCTGGTGCAAATGTATATCTCGTTCATATATTGCTCACAGGGAGATTAGATTTGTATTGCAGCTTCATCTCATCTCTGCTCAGCTCAATGTCTTAGGCAGAGTGGCTTCTCTTAGGGAAGAGGAACCTCCTCAGACATAGCTACCTCCCCTCTTACAGCTGGCATCTCGACCCAGATATTTGCTCCATTCCCTACCGTATCCCTAACCTTGGTATCATCCTTAACCCTGAATTTGATCCTCTACATCTTCCATGTCTGCAGATCTGCTGCCCCTGCAGCATGAACCATGGACGCGCCTGCTGCATCATCATCTCTGAAATCCTCACCCAGGCCTTCATCTGTTCTGGCTGACTCACCTCCCTACACTCTAGCTTTCCCAAGTTCCTTCTATTGCTTTCTGGATCATATTCAAATCTGGTCTCAGAACTTTTAAAATCCTCCACAGACAAACCACGGCTTATCCCATGATCCTCTCTCGCTTCTCCCATCCCCACTCCTTCCACCCTCCTGGTACCTCATTCCTTTAGTTCTTCAATCAAACTCAGAATTTTCTCAGTTGAAGCCCCTGCCTTCTGGAACAACCTCCCTGTATCACTCCCCAGCCAGCTGTCTGTCTCATTTAACTCTCAGAACAAATCTCTTCCCCTCTGCTTTAATTACACTCATCCACAGGATTGAGTTATTTAATTTATTCACCCTGCAAGGACTAATTTCTCCTCCCAATGAGTTAACTCTTGCTTGTTAACTCACTAAAGAGTTTTTGGATACAGTTTGTATGAAAGATGCCAATGGACAACCTTAGGATTTTTGAGAGTGCCAGCAAGATTATGATGTTGTGAGAGTCAAACACATTTTTCTCCTCTCCCAAAACTGTACTATTCCTTTGAA